>NW_027366056.1:0-83012 GCF_046119375.1 Phyllobates terribilis
CTGTGTACAAGTATGTAGCAAAACAGTGCGTGTATGTAACAGAGGTGTAAGTGCATACTTCAAAGCTGTAGAAAAGCTATATGTGTTAGAACTGTGTTTGTGTATGGAGGAGAGTTGTGTGTGTATTTTGGAAAATTGCGTGTGTGATAGTAGTAGAGTTGTGTGTATGCAGGAGAGATGTGTGTATGTAGGAAAGAGGGTGGAAACTTATCAATGCTATAGGACCTATGCAAGAACCTAACATGATCAAATTTGACTCATGACAATACAGCTTTAAAAAATGCATTGGCAGCAATTGTACCGATCATCTACTTTCAATGAATTATCAGCAAATTGGTGAAAGTACACCTATTAAAAAAAAAATAACAGCCTCCTCCATATCCCCTCTAGCTGTCCTGTCCATCACCAAGATAGGTGCGTTTTCTGCCATTTTAGGTAGAAGTAATGTTCAACCAATTTGCTTCTAATTTAAACAAAGTAGTAGGAAAGTTTATCAAACAAACTCTACATATGAGCTCTATCTATTTTACAATACGTGTAATATGTATTCACAAAATGTCCATTTTCTATATGTGTGAACTTCACATCTTTTTTTTTTTTAGTAAGTTTTAGTGCATGATGAGGTGGTGTTTACCTATAGGATCCACCATCTCTTGGACTGGGCACCATTGATGGTATTTATTGGGCCCCACGTTCTTAAGTAAATCTCAATATTGCTTCAAAAAGGTAGCTATGCATATACAGTTTACAGACAGAATGTTAACATATTAAGCAAGAGTGTGACAACTTATCAGTGCTAAATGTGCCATAAAAAAACCCAGCATGTAAAATTCTTAGCTTTGACAAGTGACAACATATCTGGCAAAATGCATTGTAAACCAAATGTAATTTTTAGCTGCAGTAAATTTTAGACAATCAAAATGATGTTAAAATGTGTGTGTTTCTTACAGTCTAGAGGCTGCTTATTCTGATGGAGGAAAACACTGACAGCATCCTTCATGATCACTGAAAGAACTGTTCTCCTTTCTCCTGCCCCACACTGATCTATCTGATCGGTGCAGTGCAGGGGAGAAAGTCACCAGGACTTGCACGGATGTTGCGCATCCTGTGTAGCTGAAAAAACTTCTGCAAGACTAGCCCTTGGACCTCTTTATGAAAAGAAGAACGACACTCCTGATATGTGAGGTGGCATGGATAGGGTCCCAATCAAACAAAGTTGTTGATTAGCCATTGAACCTTTCAGGTCATGTGATCAGTCACATTCCTGGAAGGAATTTCAAGATGTGGTAATGTATACGATGGATGAGTGTACATATATATATATATATATAAGTGTTTGTGTGTGTGGAGCTGCATGAGTATATAAGAGAGCTGTTGGTGTATGTAAGAAAGCTGTGTACAAGTATGTAGCAAAACAGTGCGTGTATGTAACAGAGGTGTAAGTGCATACTTCAAAGCTGTAGAAAAGCTATATGTGTTAGAACTGTGTTTGTGTATGGAGGAGAGTTGTGTGTGTATTTTGGAAAATTGCGTGTGTGATAGTAGTAGAGTTGTGTGTATGCAGGAGAGATGTGTGTATGTACGAAAGAGGGTGGAAACTTATCAATGCTATAGGACCTATGCAAGAACCTAACATGATCAAATTTGACTCATGACAATACAGCTTTAAAAAATGCATTGGCAGCAATTGTACCGATCATCTACTTTCAATGAATTATCAGCAAATTGGTGAAAGTACACCTATTAAAAAAAAAATAACAGCCTCCTCCATATCCCCTCTAGCTGTCCTGTCCATCACCAAGATAGGTGCGTTTTCTGCCATTTTAGGTAGAAGTAATGTTCAACCAATTTGCTTCTAATTTAGACAAAGTAGTAGGAAAGTTTATCAAACAAACTCTACATATGAGCTCTATCTATTTTACAATACGTGTAATATGTATTCACAAAATGTCCATTTTCTATATGTGTGAACTTCACATCTTTTTTTTTTTTAGTAAGTTTTAGTGCATGATGAGGTGGTGTTTACCTATAGGATCCACCATCTCTTGGACTGGGCACCATTGATGGTATTTATTGGGCCCCACGTTCTTAAGTAAATCTCAATATTGCTTCAAAAAGGTAGCTATGCATATACAGTTTACAGACAGAATGTTAACATATTAAGCAAGAGTGTGACAACTTATCAGTGCTAAATGTGCCATAAAAAAACGCAGCATGTAAAATTCTTAGCTTTGACAAGTGACAACATATCTGGCAAAATGCATTGTAAACCAAATGTAATTTTTAGCTGCAGTAAATTTTAGACAATCAAAATGATGTTAAAATGTGTGTGTTTCTTACAGTCTAGAGGCTGCTTATTCTGATGGAGGAAAACACTGACAGCATCCTTCATGATCACTGAAAGAACTGTTCTCCTTTCTCCTGCCCCACACTGATCTATCTGATCGGTGCAGTGCAGGGGAGAAAGTCACCAGGACTTGCACGGATGTTGCGCATCCTGTGTAGCTGAAAAAACTTCTGCAAGACTAGCCCTTGGACCTCTTTATGAAAAGAAGAACGACACTCCTGATATGTGAGGTGGCATGGATAGGGTCCCAATCAAACAAAGTTGTTGATTAGCCATTGAACCTTTCAGGTCATGTGATCAGTCACATTCCTGGAAGGAATTTCAAGATGTGGTAATGTATACGATGGATGAGTGTACATATATATATATATATATAAGTGTTTGTGTGTGTGGAGCTGCATGAGTATATAAGAGAGCTGTTGGTGTATGTAAGAAAGCTGTGTACAAGTATGTAGCAAAACAGTGCGTGTATGTAACAGAGGTGTAAGTGCATACTTCAAAGCTGTAGAAAAGCTATATGTGTTAGAACTGTGTTTGTGTATGGAGGAGAGTTGTGTGTGTATTTTGGAAAATTGCGTGTGTGATAGTAGTAGAGTTGTGTGTATGCAGGAGAGATGTGTGTATGTAGGAAAGAGGGTGGAAACTTATCAATGCTATAGGACCTATGCAAGAACCTAACATGATCAAATTTGACTCATGACAATACAGCTTTAAAAAATGCATTGGCAGCAATTGTACCGATCATCTACTTTCAATGAATTATCAGCAAATTGGTGAAAGTACACCTATTAAAAAAAAAATAACAGCCTCCTCCATATCCCCTCTAGCTGTCCTGTCCATCACCAAGATAGGTGCGTTTTCTGCCATTTTAGGTAGAAGTAATGTTCAACCAATTTGCTTCTAATTTAAACAAAGTAGTAGGAAAGTTTATCAAACAAACTCTACATATGAGCTCTATCTATTTTACAATACGTGTAATATGTATTCACAAAATGTCCATTTTCTATATGTGTGAACTTCACATCTTTTTTTTTTTTAGTAAGTTTTAGTGCATGATGAGGTGGTGTTTACCTATAGGATCCACCATCTCTTGGACTGGGCACCATTGATGGTATTTATTGGGCCCCACGTTCTTAAGTAAATCTCAATATTGCTTCAAAAAGGTAGCTATGCATATACAGTTTACAGACAGAATGTTAACATATTAAGCAAGAGTGTGACAACTTATCAGTGCTAAATGTGCCATAAAAAAACCCAGCATGTAAAATTCTTAGCTTTGACAAGTGACAACATATCTGGCAAAATGCATTGTAAACCAAATGTAATTTTTAGCTGCAGTAAATTTTAGACAATCAAAATGATGTTAAAATGTGTGTGTTTCTTACAGTCTAGAGGCTGCTTATTCTGATGGAGGAAAACACTGACAGCATCCTTCATGATCACTGAAAGAACTGTTCTCCTTTCTCCTGCCCCACACTGATCTATCTGATCGGTGCAGTGCAGGGGAGAAAGTCACCAGGACTTGCACGGATGTTGCGCATCCTGTGTAGCTGAAAAAACTTCTGCAAGACTAGCCCTTGGACCTCTTTATGAAAAGAAGAACGACACTCCTGATATGTGAGGTGGCATGGATAGGGTCCCAATCAAACAAAGTTGTTGATTAGCCATTGAACCTTTCAGGTCATGTGATCAGTCACATTCCTGGAAGGAATTTCAAGATGTGGTAATGTATACGATGGATGAGTGTACATATATATATATATATATAAGTGTTTGTGTGTGTGGAGCTGCATGAGTATATAAGAGAGCTGTTGGTGTATGTAAGAAAGCTGTGTACAAGTATGTAGCAAAACAGTGCGTGTATGTAACAGAGGTGTAAGTGCATACTTCAAAGCTGTAGAAAAGCTATATGTGTTAGAACTGTGTTTGTGTATGGAGGAGAGTTGTGTGTGTATTTTGGAAAATTGCGTGTGTGATAGTAGTAGAGTTGTGTGTATGCAGGAGAGATGTGTGTATGTAGGAAAGAGGGTGGAAACTTATCAATGCTATAGGACCTATGCAAGAACCTAACATGATCAAATTTGACTCATGACAATACAGCTTTAAAAAATGCATTGGCAGCAATTGTACCGATCATCTACTTTCAATGAATTATCAGCAAATTGGTGAAAGTACACCTATTAAAAAAAAAATAACAGCCTCCTCCATATCCCCTCTAGCTGTCCTGTCCATCACCAAGATAGGTGCGTTTTCTGCCATTTTAGGTAGAAGTAATGTTCAACCAATTTGCTTCTAATTTAGACAAAGTAGTAGGAAAGTTTATCAAACAAACTCTACATATGAGCTCTATCTATTTTACAATACGTGTAATATGTATTCACAAAATGTCCATTTTCTATATGTGTGAACTTCACATCTTTTTTTTTTTTAGTAAGTTTTAGTGCATGATGAGGTGGTGTTTACCTATAGGATCCACCATCTCTTGGACTGGGCACCATTGATGGTATTTATTGGGCCCCACGTTCTTAAGTAAATCTCAATATTGCTTCAAAAAGGTAGCTATGCATATACAGTTTACAGACAGAATGTTAACATATTAAGCAAGAGTGTGACAACTTATCAGTGCTAAATGTGCCATAAAAAAACGCAGCATGTAAAATTCTTAGCTTTGACAAGTGACAACATATCTGGCAAAATGCATTGTAAACCAAATGTAATTTTTAGCTGCAGTAAATTTTAGACAATCAAAATGATGTTAAAATGTGTGTGTTTCTTACAGTCTAGAGGCTGCTTATTCTGATGGAGGAAAACACTGACAGCATCCTTCATGATCACTGAAAGAACTGTTCTCCTTTCTCCTGCCCCACACTGATCTATCTGATCGGTGCAGTGCAGGGGAGAAAGTCACCAGGACTTGCACGGATGTTGCGCATCCTGTGTAGCTGAAAAAACTTCTGCAAGACTAGCCCTTGGACCTCTTTATGAAAAGAAGAACGACACTCCTGATATGTGAGGTGGCATGGATAGGGTCCCAATCAAACAAAGTTGTTGATTAGCCATTGAACCTTTCAGGTCATGTGATCAGTCACATTCCTGGAAGGAATTTCAAGATGTGGTAATGTATACGATGGATGAGTGTACATATATATATATATATATATATATATATGTTTGTGTGTGTGGAGCTGCATGAGTATATAAGAGAGCTGTTGGTGTATGTAAGAAAGCTGTGTACAAGTATGTAGCAAAACAGTGCGTGTATGTAACAGAGGTGTAAGTGCATACTTCAAAGCTGTAGAAAAGCTATATGTGTTAGAACTGTGTTTGTGTATGGAGGAGAGTTGTGTGTGTATTTTGGAAAATTGCGTGTGTGATAGTAGTAGAGTTGTGTGTATGCAGGAGAGATGTGTGTATGTAGGAAAGAGGGTGGAAACTTATCAATGCTATAGGACCTATGCAAGAACCTAACATGATCAAATTTGACTCATGACAATACAGCTTTAAAAAATGCATTGGCAGCAATTGTACCGATCATCTACTTTCAATGAATTATCAGCAAATTGGTGAAAGTACACCTATTAAAAAAAAATAACAGCCTCCTCCATATCCCCTCTAGCTGTCCTGTCCATCACCAAGATAGGCGCGTTTTCTGCCATTTTAGGTAGAAGTAATGTTCAACCAATTTGCTTCTAATTTAAACAAAGTAGTAGGAAAGTTTATCAAACAAACTCTACATATGAGCTCTATCTATTTTACAATACGTGTAATATGTATTCACAAAATGTCCATTTTCTATATGTGTGAACTTCACATCTTTTTTTTTTTTAGTAAGTTTTAGTGCATGATGAGGTGGTGTTTACCTATAGGATCCACCATCTCTTGGACTGGGCACCATTGATGGTATTTATTGGGCCCCACGTTCTTAAGTAAATCTCAATATTGCTTCAAAAAGGTAGCTATGCATATACAGTTTACAGACAGAATGTTAACATATTAAGCAAGAGTGTGACAACTTATCAGTGCTAAATGTGCCATAAAAAAACCCAGCATGTAAAATTCTTAGCTTTGACAAGTGACAACATATCTGGCAAAATGCATTGTAAACCAAATGTAATTTTTAGCTGCAGTAAATTTTAGACAATCAAAATGATGTTAAAATGTGTGTGTTTCTTACAGTCTAGAGGCTGCTTATTCTGATGGAGGAAAACACTGACAGCATCCTTCATGATCACTGAAAGAACTGTTCTCCTTTCTCCTGCCCCACACTGATCTATCTGATCGGTGCAGTGCAGGGGAGAAAGTCACCAGGACTTGCACGGATGTTGCGCATCCTGTGTAGCTGAAAAAACTTCTGCAAGACTAGCCCTTGGACCTCTTTATGAAAAGAAGAACGACACTCCTGATATGTGAGGTGGCATGGATAGGGTCCCAATCAAACAAAGTTGTTGATTAGCCATTGAACCTTTCAGGTCATGTGATCAGTCACATTCCTGGAAGGAATTTCAAGATGTGGTAATGTATACGATGGATGAGTGTACATATATATATATATATATAAGTGTTTGTGTGTGTGGAGCTGCATGAGTATATAAGAGAGCTGTTGGTGTATGTAAGAAAGCTGTGTACAAGTATGTAGCAAAACAGTGCGTGTATGTAACAGAGGTGTAAGTGCATACTTCAAAGCTGTAGAAAAGCTATATGTGTTAGAACTGTGTTTGTGTATGGAGGAGAGTTGTGTGTGTATTTTGGAAAATTGCGTGTGTGATAGTAGTAGAGTTGTGTGTATGCAGGAGAGATGTGTGTATGTAGGAAAGAGGGTGGAAACTTATCAATGCTATAGGACCTATGCAAGAACCTAACATGATCAAATTTGACTCATGACAATACAGCTTTAAAAAATGCATTGGCAGCAATTGTACCGATCATCTACTTTCAATGAATTATCAGCAAATTGGTGAAAGTACACCTATTAAAAAAAAAATAACAGCCTCCTCCATATCCCCTCTAGCTGTCCTGTCCATCACCAAGATAGGTGCGTTTTCTGCCATTTTAGGTAGAAGTAATGTTCAACCAATTTGCTTCTAATTTAGACAAAGTAGTAGGAAAGTTTATCAAACAAACTCTACATATGAGCTCTATCTATTTTACAATACGTGTAATATGTATTCACAAAATGTCCATTTTCTATATGTGTGAACTTCACATCTTTTTTTTTTTTAGTAAGTTTTAGTGCATGATGAGGTGGTGTTTACCTATAGGATCCACCATCTCTTGGACTGGGCACCATTGATGGTATTTATTGGGCCCCACGTTCTTAAGTAAATCTCAATATTGCTTCAAAAAGGTAGCTATGCATATACAGTTTACAGACAGAATGTTAACATATTAAGCAAGAGTGTGACAACTTATCAGTGCTAAATGTGCCATAAAAAAACGCAGCATGTAAAATTCTTAGCTTTGACAAGTGACAACATATCTGGCAAAATGCATTGTAAACCAAATGTAATTTTTAGCTGCAGTAAATTTTAGACAATCAAAATGATGTTAAAATGTGTGTGTTTCTTACAGTCTAGAGGCTGCTTATTCTGATGGAGGAAAACACTGACAGCATCCTTCATGATCACTGAAAGAACTGTTCTCCTTTCTCCTGCCCCACACTGATCTATCTGATCGGTGCAGTGCAGGGGAGAAAGTCACCAGGACTTGCACGGATGTTGCGCATCCTGTGTAGCTGAAAAAACTTCTGCAAGACTAGCCCTTGGACCTCTTTATGAAAAGAAGAACGACGCTCCTGATATGTGAGGTGGCATGGATAGGGTCCCAATCAAACAAAGTTGTTGATTAGCCATTGAACCTTTCAGGTCATGTGATCAGTCACATTCCTGGAAGGAATTTCAAGATGTGGTAATGTATACGATGGATGAGTGTACATATATATATATATATATATATATATATATAAGTGTTTGTGTGTGTGGAGCTGCATGAGTATATAAGAGAGCTGTTGGTGTATGTAAGAAAGCTGTGTACAAGTATGTAGCAAAACAGTGCGTGTATGTAACAGAGGTGTAAGTGCATACTTCAAAGCTGTAGAAAAGCTATATGTGTTAGAACTGTGTGTATGGAGGAGAGTTGTGTGTGTATTTTGGAAAATTGCGTGTGTGATAGTAGTAGAGTTGTGTGTATGCAGGAGAGATGTGTGTATGTAGGAAAGAGGGTGGAAACTTATCAATGCTATAGGACCTATGCAAGAACCTAACATGATCAAATTTGACTCATGACAATACAGCTTTAAAAAATGCATTGGCAGCAATTGTACCGATCATCTACTTTCAATGAATTATCAGCAAATTGGTGAAAGTACACCTATTAAAAAAAAATAACAGCCTCCTCCATATCCCCTCTAGCTGTCCTGTCCATCACCAAGATAGGCGCGTTTTCTGCCATTTTAGGTAGAAGTAATGTTCAACCAATTTGCTTCTAATTTAAACAAAGTAGTAGGAAAGTTTATCAAACAAACTCTACATATGAGCTCTATCTATTTTACAATACGTGTAATATGTATTCACAAAATGTCCATTTTCTATATGTGTGAACTTCACATCTTTTTTTTTTTTAGTAAGTTTTAGTGCATGATGAGGTGGTGTTTACCTATAGGATCCACCATCTCTTGGACTGGGCACCATTGATGGTATTTATTGGGCCCCACGTTCTTAAGTAAATCTCAATATTGCTTCAAAAAGGTAGCTATGCATATACAGTTTACAGACAGAATGTTAACATATTAAGCAAGAGTGTGACAACTTATCAGTGCTAAATGTGCCATAAAAAAACGCAGCATGTAAAATTCTTAGCTTTGACAAGTGACAACATATCTGGCAAAATGCATTGTAAACCAAATGTAATTTTTAGCTGCAGTAAATTTTAGACAATCAAAATGATGTTAAAATGTGTGTGTTTCTTACAGTCTAGAGGCTGCTTATTCTGATGGAGGAAAACACTGACAGCATCCTTCATGATCACTGAAAGAACTGTTCTCCTTTCTCCTGCCCCACACTGATCTATCTGATCGGTGCAGTGCAGGGGAGAAAGTCACCAGGACTTGCACGGATGTTGCGCATCCTGTGTAGCTGAAAAAACTTCTGCAAGACTAGCCCTTGGACCTCTTTATGAAAAGAAGAACGACACTCCTGATATGTGAGGTGGCATGGATAGGGTCCCAATCAAACAAAGTTGTTGATTAGCCATTGAACCTTTCAGGTCATGTGATCAGTCACATTCCTGGAAGGAATTTCAAGATGTGGTAATGTATACGATGGATGAGTGTACATATATATATATATATATATATATATAAGTGTTTGTGTGTGTGGAGCTGCATGAGTATATAAGAGAGCTGTTGGTGTATGTAAGAAAGCTGTGTACAAGTATGTAGCAAAACAGTGCGTGTATGTAACAGAGGTGTAAGTGCATACTTCAAAGCTGTAGAAAAGCTATATGTGTTAGAACTGTGTTTGTGTATGGAGGAGAGTTGTGTGTGTATTTTGGAAAATTGCGTGTGTGATAGTAGTAGAGTTGTGTGTATGCAGGAGAGATGTGTGTATGTAGGAAAGAGGGTGGAAACTTATCAATGCTATAGGACCTATGCAAGAACCTAACATGATCAAATTTGACTCATGACAATACAGCTTTAAAAAATGCATTGGCAGCAATTGTACCGATCATCTACTTTCAATGAATTATCAGCAAATTGGTGAAAGTACACCTATTAAAAAAAAAATAACAGCCTCCTCCATATCCCCTCTAGCTGTCCTGTCCATCACCAAGATAGGTGCGTTTTCTGCCATTTTAGGTAGAAGTAATGTTCAACCAATTTGCTTCTAATTTAAACAAAGTAGTAGGAAAGTTTATCAAACAAACTCTACATATGAGCTCTATCTATTTTACAATACGTGTAATATGTATTCACAAAATGTCCATTTTCTATATGTGTGAACTTCACATCTTTTTTTTTTTTAGTAAGTTTTAGTGCATGATGAGGTGGTGTTTACCTATAGGATCCACCATCTCTTGGACTGGGCACCATTGATGGTATTTATTGGGCCCCACGTTCTTAAGTAAATCTCAATATTGCTTCAAAAAGGTAGCTATGCATATACAGTTTACAGACAGAATGTTAACATATTAAGCAAGAGTGTGACAACTTATCAGTGCTAAATGTGCCATAAAAAAACCCAGCATGTAAAATTCTTAGCTTTGACAAGTGACAACATATCTGGCAAAATGCATTGTAAACCAAATGTAATTTTTAGCTGCAGTAAATTTTAGACAATCAAAATGATGTTAAAATGTGTGTGTTTCTTACAGTCTAGAGGCTGCTTATTCTGATGGAGGAAAACACTGACAGCATCCTTCATGATCACTGAAAGAACTGTTCTCCTTTCTCCTGCCCCACACTGATCTATCTGATCGGTGCAGTGCAGGGGAGAAAGTCACCAGGACTTGCACGGATGTTGCGCATCCTGTGTAGCTGAAAAAACTTCTGCAAGACTAGCCCTTGGACCTCTTTATGAAAAGAAGAACGACACTCCTGATATGTGAGGTGGCATGGATAGGGTCCCAATCAAACAAAGTTGTTGATTAGCCATTGAACCTTTCAGGTCATGTGATCAGTCACATTCCTGGAAGGAATTTCAAGATGTGGTAATGTATACGATGGATGAGTGTACATATATATATATATATATAAGTGTTTGTGTGTGTGGAGCTGCATGAGTATATAAGAGAGCTGTTGGTGTATGTAAGAAAGCTGTGTACAAGTATGTAGCAAAACAGTGCGTGTATGTAACAGAGGTGTAAGTGCATACTTCAAAGCTGTAGAAAAGCTATATGTGTTAGAACTGTGTTTGTGTATGGAGGAGAGTTGTGTGTGTATTTTGGAAAATTGCGTGTGTGATAGTAGTAGAGTTGTGTGTATGCAGGAGAGATGTGTGTATGTAGGAAAGAGGGTGGAAACTTATCAATGCTATAGGACCTATGCAAGAACCTAACATGATCAAATTTGACTCATGACAATACAGCTTTAAAAAATGCATTGGCAGCAATTGTACCGATCATCTACTTTCAATGAATTATCAGCAAATTGGTGAAAGTACACCTATTAAAAAAAAAATAACAGCCTCCTCCATATCCCCTCTAGCTGTCCTGTCCATCACCAAGATAGGTGCGTTTTCTGCCATTTTAGGTAGAAGTAATGTTCAACCAATTTGCTTCTAATTTAGACAAAGTAGTAGGAAAGTTTATCAAACAAACTCTACATATGAGCTCTATCTATTTTACAATACGTGTAATATGTATTCACAAAATGTCCATTTTCTATATGTGTGAACTTCACATCTTTTTTTTTTTTAGTAAGTTTTAGTGCATGATGAGGTGGTGTTTACCTATAGGATCCACCATCTCTTGGACTGGGCACCATTGATGGTATTTATTGGGCCCCACGTTCTTAAGTAAATCTCAATATTGCTTCAAAAAGGTAGCTATGCATATACAGTTTACAGACAGAATGTTAACATATTAAGCAAGAGTGTGACAACTTATCAGTGCTAAATGTGCCATAAAAAAACGCAGCATGTAAAATTCTTAGCTTTGACAAGTGACAACATATCTGGCAAAATGCATTGTAAACCAAATGTAATTTTTAGCTGCAGTAAATTTTAGACAATCAAAATGATGTTAAAATGTGTGTGTTTCTTACAGTCTAGAGGCTGCTTATTCTGATGGAGGAAAACACTGACAGCATCCTTCATGATCACTGAAAGAACTGTTCTCCTTTCTCCTGCCCCACACTGATCTATCTGATCGGTGCAGTGCAGGGGAGAAAGTCACCAGGACTTGCACGGATGTTGCGCATCCTGTGTAGCTGAAAAAACTTCTGCAAGACTAGCCCTTGGACCTCTTTATGAAAAGAAGAACGACGCTCCTGATATGTGAGGTGGCATGGATAGGGTCCCAATCAAACAAAGTTGTTGATTAGCCATTGAACCTTTCAGGTCATGTGATCAGTCACATTCCTGGAAGGAATTTCAAGATGTGGTAATGTATACGATGGATGAGTGTACATATATATATATATATATATATATATATATATAAGTGTTTGTGTGTGTGGAGCTGCATGAGTATATAAGAGAGCTGTTGGTGTATGTAAGAAAGCTGTGTACAAGTATGTAGCAAAACAGTGCGTGTATGTAACAGAGGTGTAAGTGCATACTTCAAAGCTGTAGAAAAGCTATATGTGTTAGAACTGTGTTTGTGTATGGAGGAGAGTTGTGTGTGTATTTTGGAAAATTGCGTGTGTGATAGTAGTAGAGTTGTGTGTATGCAGGAGAGATGTGTGTATGTAGGAAAGAGGGTGGAAACTTATCAATGCTATAGGACCTATGCAAGAACCTAACATGATCAAATTTGACTCATGACAATACAGCTTTAAAAAATGCATTGGCAGCAATTGTACCGATCATCTACTTTCAATGAATTATCAGCAAATTGGTGAAAGTACACCTATTAAAAAAAAATAACAGCCTCCTCCATATCCCCTCTAGCTGTCCTGTCCATCACCAAGATAGGCGCGTTTTCTGCCATTTTAGGTAGAAGTAATGTTCAACCAATTTGCTTCTAATTTAAACAAAGTAGTAGGAAAGTTTATCAAACAAACTCTACATATGAGCTCTATCTATTTTACAATACGTGTAATATGTATTCACAAAATGTCCATTTTCTATATGTGTGAACTTCACATCTTTTTTTTTTTTAGTAAGTTTTAGTGCATGATGAGGTGGTGTTTACCTATAGGATCCACCATCTCTTGGACTGGGCACCATTGATGGTATTTATTGGGCCCCACGTTCTTAAGTAAATCTCAATATTGCTTCAAAAAGGTAGCTATGCATATACAGTTTACAGACAGAATGTTAACATATTAAGCAAGAGTGTGACAACTTATCAGTGCTAAATGTGCCATAAAAAAACGCAGCATGTAAAATTCTTAGCTTTGACAAGTGACAACATATCTGGCAAAATGCATTGTAAACCAAATGTAATTTTTAGCTGCAGTAAATTTTAGACAATCAAAATGATGTTAAAATGTGTGTGTTTCTTACAGTCTAGAGGCTGCTTATTCTGATGGAGGAAAACACTGACAGCATCCTTCATGATCACTGAAAGAACTGTTCTCCTTTCTCCTGCCCCACACTGATCTATCTGATCGGTGCAGTGCAGGGGAGAAAGTCACCAGGACTTGCACGGATGTTGCGCATCCTGTGTAGCTGAAAAAACTTCTGCAAGACTAGCCCTTGGACCTCTTTATGAAAAGAAGAACGACACTCCTGATATGTGAGGTGGCATGGATAGGGTCCCAATCAAACAAAGTTGTTGATTAGCCATTGAACCTTTCAGGTCATGTGATCAGTCACATTCCTGGAAGGAATTTCAAGATGTGGTAATGTATACGATGGATGAGTGTACATATATATATATATATATATATATAAGTGTTTGTGTGTGTGGAGCTGCATGAGTATATAAGAGAGCTGTTGGTGTATGTAAGAAAGCTGTGTACAAGTATGTAGCAAAACAGTGCGTGTATGTAACAGAGGTGTAAGTGCATACTTCAAAGCTGTAGAAAAGCTATATGTGTTAGAACTGTGTTTGTGTATGGAGGAGAGTTGTGTGTGTATTTTGGAAAATTGCGTGTGTGATAGTAGTAGAGTTGTGTGTATGCAGGAGAGATGTGTGTATGTAGGAAAGAGGGTGGAAACTTATCAATGCTATAGGACCTATGCAAGAACCTAACATGATCAAATTTGACTCATGACAATACAGCTTTAAAAAATGCATTGGCAGCAATTGTACCGATCATCTACTTTCAATGAATTATCAGCAAATTGGTGAAAGTACACCTATTAAAAAAAAAATAACAGCCTCCTCCATATCCCCTCTAGCTGTCCTGTCCATCACCAAGATAGGTGCGTTTTCTGCCATTTTAGGTAGAAGTAATGTTCAACCAATTTGCTTCTAATTTAAACAAAGTAGTAGGAAAGTTTATCAAACAAACTCTACATATGAGCTCTATCTATTTTACAATACGTGTAATATGTATTCACAAAATGTCCATTTTCTATATGTGTGAACTTCACATCTTTTTTTTTTTTAGTAAGTTTTAGTGCATGATGAGGTGGTGTTTACCTATAGGATCCACCATCTCTTGGACTGGGCACCATTGATGGTATTTATTGGGCCCCACGTTCTTAAGTAAATCTCAATATTGCTTCAAAAAGGTAGCTATGCATATACAGTTTACAGACAGAATGTTAACATATTAAGCAAGAGTGTGACAACTTATCAGTGCTAAATGTGCCATAAAAAAACCCAGCATGTAAAATTCTTAGCTTTGACAAGTGACAACATATCTGGCAAAATGCATTGTAAACCAAATGTAATTTTTAGCTGCAGTAAATTTTAGACAATCAAAATGATGTTAAAATGTGTGTGTTTCTTACAGTCTAGAGGCTGCTTATTCTGATGGAGGAAAACACTGACAGCATCCTTCATGATCACTGAAAGAACTGTTCTCCTTTCTCCTGCCCCACACTGATCTATCTGATCGGTGCAGTGCAGGGGAGAAAGTCACCAGGACTTGCACGGATGTTGCGCATCCTGTGTAGCTGAAAAAACTTCTGCAAGACTAGCCCTTGGACCTCTTTATGAAAAGAAGAACGACACTCCTGATATGTGAGGTGGCATGGATAGGGTCCCAATCAAACAAAGTTGTTGATTAGCCATTGAACCTTTCAGGTCATGTGATCAGTCACATTCCTGGAAGGAATTTCAAGATGTGGTAATGTATACGATGGATGAGTGTACATATATATATATATATATAAGTGTTTGTGTGTGTGGAGCTGCATGAGTATATAAGAGAGCTGTTGGTGTATGTAAGAAAGCTGTGTACAAGTATGTAGCAAAACAGTGCGTGTATGTAACAGAGGTGTAAGTGCATACTTCAAAGCTGTAGAAAAGCTATATGTGTTAGAACTGTGTTTGTGTATGGAGGAGAGTTGTGTGTGTATTTTGGAAAATTGCGTGTGTGATAGTAGTAGAGTTGTGTGTATGCAGGAGAGATGTGTGTATGTAGGAAAGAGGGTGGAAACTTATCAATGCTATAGGACCTATGCAAGAACCTAACATGATCAAATTTGACTCATGACAATACAGCTTTAAAAAATGCATTGGCAGCAATTGTACCGATCATCTACTTTCAATGAATTATCAGCAAATTGGTGAAAGTACACCTATTAAAAAAAAATAACAGCCTCCTCCATATCCCCTCTAGCTGTCCTGTCCATCACCAAGATAGGCGCGTTTTCTGCCATTTTAGGTAGAAGTAATGTTCAACCAATTTGCTTCTAATTTAAACAAAGTAGTAGGAAAGTTTATCAAACAAACTCTACATATGAGCTCTATCTATTTTACAATACGTGTAATATGTATTCACAAAATGTCCATTTTCTATATGTGTGAACTTCACATCTTTTTTTTTTTTAGTAAGTTTTAGTGCATGATGAGGTGGTGTTTACCTATAGGATCCACCATCTCTTGGACTGGGCACCATTGATGGTATTTATTGGGCCCCACGTTCTTAAGTAAATCTCAATATTGCTTCAAAAAGGTAGCTATGCATATACAGTTTACAGACAGAATGTTAACATATTAAGCAAGAGTGTGACAACTTATCAGTGCTAAATGTGCCATAAAAAAACCCAGCATGTAAAATTCTTAGCTTTGACAAGTGACAACATATCTGGCAAAATGCATTGTAAACCAAATGTAATTTTTAGCTGCAGTAAATTTTAGACAATCAAAATGATGTTAAAATGTGTGTGTTTCTTACAGTCTAGAGGCTGCTTATTCTGATGGAGGAAAACACTGACAGCATCCTTCATGATCACTGAAAGAACTGTTCTCCTTTCTCCTGCCCCACACTGATCTATCTGATCGGTGCAGTGCAGGGGAGAAAGTCACCAGGACTTGCACGGATGTTGCGCATCCTGTGTAGCTGAAAAAACTTCTGCAAGACTAGCCCTTGGACCTCTTTATGAAAAGAAGAACGACACTCCTGATATGTGAGGTGGCATGGATAGGGTCCCAATCAAACAAAGTTGTTGATTAGCCATTGAACCTTTCAGGTCATGTGATCAGTCACATTCCTGGAAGGAATTTCAAGATGTGGTAATGTATACGATGGATGAGTGTACATATATATATATATATATAAGTGTTTGTGTGTGTGGAGCTGCATGAGTATATAAGAGAGCTGTTGGTGTATGTAAGAAAGCTGTGTACAAGTATGTAGCAAAACAGTGCGTGTATGTAACAGAGGTGTAAGTGCATACTTCAAAGCTGTAGAAAAGCTATATGTGTTAGAACTGTGTTTGTGTATGGAGGAGAGTTGTGTGTGTATTTTGGAAAATTGCGTGTGTGATAGTAGTAGAGTTGTGTGTATGCAGGAGAGATGTGTGTATGTAGGAAAGAGGGTGGAAACTTATCAATGCTATAGGACCTATGCAAGAACCTAACATGATCAAATTTGACTCATGACAATACAGCTTTAAAAAATGCATTGGCAGCAATTGTACCGATCATCTACTTTCAATGAATTATCAGCAAATTGGTGAAAGTACACCTATTAAAAAAAAAATAACAGCCTCCTCCATATCCCCTCTAGCTGTCCTGTCCATCACCAAGATAGGTGCGTTTTCTGCCATTTTAGGTAGAAGTAATGTTCAACCAATTTGCTTCTAATTTAGACAAAGTAGTAGGAAAGTTTATCAAACAAACTCTACATATGAGCTCTATCTATTTTACAATACGTGTAATATGTATTCACAAAATGTCCATTTTCTATATGTGTGAACTTCACATCTTTTTTTTTTTTAGTAAGTTTTAGTGCATGATGAGGTGGTGTTTACCTATAGGATCCACCATCTCTTGGACTGGGCACCATTGATGGTATTTATTGGGCCCCACGTTCTTAAGTAAATCTCAATATTGCTTCAAAAAGGTAGCTATGCATATACAGTTTACAGACAGAATGTTAACATATTAAGCAAGAGTGTGACAACTTATCAGTGCTAAATGTGCCATAAAAAAACGCAGCATGTAAAATTCTTAGCTTTGACAAGTGACAACATATCTGGCAAAATGCATTGTAAACCAAATGTAATTTTTAGCTGCAGTAAATTTTAGACAATCAAAATGATGTTAAAATGTGTGTGTTTCTTACAGTCTAGAGGCTGCTTATTCTGATGGAGGAAAACACTGACAGCATCCTTCATGATCACTGAAAGAACTGTTCTCCTTTCTCCTGCCCCACACTGATCTATCTGATCGGTGCAGTGCAGGGGAGAAAGTCACCAGGACTTGCACGGATGTTGCGCATCCTGTGTAGCTGAAAAAACTTCTGCAAGACTAGCCCTTGGACCTCTTTATGAAAAGAAGAACGACGCTCCTGATATGTGAGGTGGCATGGATAGGGTCCCAATCAAACAAAGTTGTTGATTAGCCATTGAACCTTTCAGGTCATGTGATCAGTCACATTCCTGGAAGGAATTTCAAGATGTGGTAATGTATACGATGGATGAGTGTACATATATATATATATATATATATATATATATATAAGTGTTTGTGTGTGTGGAGCTGCATGAGTATATAAGAGAGCTGTTGGTGTATGTAAGAAAGCTGTGTACAAGTATGTAGCAAAACAGTGCGTGTATGTAACAGAGGTGTAAGTGCATACTTCAAAGCTGTAGAAAAGCTATATGTGTTAGAACTGTGTTTGTGTATGGAGGAGAGTTGTGTGTGTATTTTGGAAAATTGCGTGTGTGATAGTAGTAGAGTTGTGTGTATGCAGGAGAGATGTGTGTATGTAGGAAAGAGGGTGGAAACTTATCAATGCTATAGGACCTATGCAAGAACCTAACATGATCAAATTTGACTCATGACAATACAGCTTTAAAAAATGCATTGGCAGCAATTGTACCGATCATCTACTTTCAATGAATTATCAGCAAATTGGTGAAAGTACACCTATTAAAAAAAAATAACAGCCTCCTCCATATCCCCTCTAGCTGTCCTGTCCATCACCAAGATAGGCGCGTTTTCTGCCATTTTAGGTAGAAGTAATGTTCAACCAATTTGCTTCTAATTTAAACAAAGTAGTAGGAAAGTTTATCAAACAAACTCTACATATGAGCTCTATCTATTTTACAATACGTGTAATATGTATTCACAAAATGTCCATTTTCTATATGTGTGAACTTCACATCTTTTTTTTTTTTAGTAAGTTTTAGTGCATGATGAGGTGGTGTTTACCTATAGGATCCACCATCTCTTGGACTGGGCACCATTGATGGTATTTATTGGGCCCCACGTTCTTAAGTAAATCTCAATATTGCTTCAAAAAGGTAGCTATGCATATACAGTTTACAGACAGAATGTTAACATATTAAGCAAGAGTGTGACAACTTATCAGTGCTAAATGTGCCATAAAAAAACGCAGCATGTAAAATTCTTAGCTTTGACAAGTGACAACATATCTGGCAAAATGCATTGTAAACCAAATGTAATTTTTAGCTGCAGTAAATTTTAGACAATCAAAATGATGTTAAAATGTGTGTGTTTCTTACAGTCTAGAGGCTGCTTATTCTGATGGAGGAAAACACTGACAGCATCCTTCATGATCACTGAAAGAACTGTTCTCCTTTCTCCTGCCCCACACTGATCTATCTGATCGGTGCAGTGCAGGGGAGAAAGTCACCAGGACTTGCACGGATGTTGCGCATCCTGTGTAGCTGAAAAAACTTCTGCAAGACTAGCCCTTGGACCTCTTTATGAAAAGAAGAACGACACTCCTGATATGTGAGGTGGCATGGATAGGGTCCCAATCAAACAAAGTTGTTGATTAGCCATTGAACCTTTCAGGTCATGTGATCAGTCACATTCCTGGAAGGAATTTCAAGATGTGGTAATGTATACGATGGATGAGTGTACATATATATATATATATATATATATATAAGTGTTTGTGTGTGTGGAGCTGCATGAGTATATAAGAGAGCTGTTGGTGTATGTAAGAAAGCTGTGTACAAGTATGTAGCAAAACAGTGCGTGTATGTAACAGAGGTGTAAGTGCATACTTCAAAGCTGTAGAAAAGCTATATGTGTTAGAACTGTGTTTGTGTATGGAGGAGAGTTGTGTGTGTATTTTGGAAAATTGCGTGTGTGATAGTAGTAGAGTTGTGTGTATGCAGGAGAGATGTGTGTATGTAGGAAAGAGGGTGGAAACTTATCAATGCTATAGGACCTATGCAAGAACCTAACATGATCAAATTTGACTCATGACAATACAGCTTTAAAAAATGCATTGGCAGCAATTGTACCGATCATCTACTTTCAATGAATTATCAGCAAATTGGTGAAAGTACACCTATTAAAAAAAAATAACAGCCTCCTCCATATCCCCTCTAGCTGTCCTGTCCATCACCAAGATAGGCGCGTTTTCTGCCATTTTAGGTAGAAGTAATGTTCAACCAATTTGCTTCTAATTTAAACAAAGTAGTAGGAAAGTTTATCAAACAAACTCTACATATGAGCTCTATCTATTTTACAATACGTGTAATATGTATTCACAAAATGTCCATTTTCTATATGTGTGAACTTCACATCTTTTTTTTTTTTAGTAAGTTTTAGTGCATGATGAGGTGGTGTTTACCTATAGGATCCACCATCTCTTGGACTGGGCACCATTGATGGTATTTATTGGGCCCCACGTTCTTAAGTAAATCTCAATATTGCTTCAAAAAGGTAGCTATGCATATACAGTTTACAGACAGAATGTTAACATATTAAGCAAGAGTGTGACAACTTATCAGTGCTAAATGTGCCATAAAAAAACGCAGCATGTAAAATTCTTAGCTTTGACAAGTGACAACATATCTGGCAAAATGCATTGTAAACCAAATGTAATTTTTAGCTGCAGTAAATTTTAGACAATCAAAATGATGTTAAAATGTGTGTGTTTCTTACAGTCTAGAGGCTGCTTATTCTGATGGAGGAAAACACTGACAGCATCCTTCATGATCACTGAAAGAACTGTTCTCCTTTCTCCTGCCCCACACTGATCTATCTGATCGGTGCAGTGCAGGGGAGAAAGTCACCAGGACTTGCACGGATGTTGCGCATCCTGTGTAGCTGAAAAAACTTCTGCAAGACTAGCCCTTGGACCTCTTTATGAAAAGAAGAACGACACTCCTGATATGTGAGGTGGCATGGATAGGGTCCCAATCAAACAAAGTTGTTGATTAGCCATTGAACCTTTCAGGTCATGTGATCAGTCACATTCCTGGAAGGAATTTCAAGATGTGGTAATGTATACGATGGATGAGTGTACATATATATATATATATATATATATATAAGTGTTTGTGTGTGTGGAGCTGCATGAGTATATAAGAGAGCTGTTGGTGTATGTAAGAAAGCTGTGTACAAGTATGTAGCAAAACAGTGCGTGTATGTAACAGAGGTGTAAGTGCATACTTCAAAGCTGTAGAAAAGCTATATGTGTTAGAACTGTGTTTGTGTATGGAGGAGAGTTGTGTGTGTATTTTGGAAAATTGCGTGTGTGATAGTAGTAGAGTTGTGTGTATGCAGGAGAGATGTGTGTATGTAGGAAAGAGGGTGGAAACTTATCAATGCTATAGGACCTATGCAAGAACCTAACATGATCAAATTTGACTCATGACAATACAGCTTTAAAAAATGTATTGGCAGCAATTGTACCGATCATCTACTTTCAATGAATTATCAGCAAATTGGTGAAAGTACACCTATTAAAAAAAAAATAACAGCCTCCTCCATATCCCCTCTAGCTGTCCTGTCCATCACCAAGATAGGTGCGTTTTCTGCCATTTTAGGTAGAAGTAATGTTCAACCAATTTGCTTCTAATTTAAACAAAGTAGTAGGAAAGTTTATCAAACAAACTCTACATATGAGCTCTATCTATTTTACAATACGTGTAATATGTATTCACAAAATGTCCATTTTCTATATGTGTGAACTTCACATCTTTTTTTTTTTTAGTAAGTTTTAGTGCATGATGAGGTGGTGTTTACCTATAGGATCCACCATCTCTTGGACTGGGCACCATTGATGGTATTTATTGGGCCCCACGTTCTTAAGTAAATCTCAATATTGCTTCAAAAAGGTAGCTATGCATATACAGTTTACAGACAGAATGTTAATATATTAAGCAAGAGTGTGACAACTTATCAGTGCTAAATGTGCCATAAAAAAACCCAGCATGTAAAATTCTTAGCTTTGACAAGTGACAACATATCTGGCAAAATGCATTGTAAACCAAATGTAATTTTTAGCTGCAGTAAATTTTAGACAATCAAAATGATGTTAAAATGTGTGTGTTTCTTACAGTCTAGAGGCTGCTTATTCTGATGGAGGAAAACACTGACAGCATCCTTCATGATCACTGAAAGAACTGTTCTCCTTTCTCCTGCCCCACACTGATCTATCTGATCGGTGCAGTGCAGGGGAGAAAGTCACCAGGACTTGCACGGATGTTGCGCATCCTGTGTAGCTGAAAAAACTTCTGCAAGACTAGCCCTTGGACCTCTTTATGAAAAGAAGAACGACACTCCTGATATGTGAGGTGGCATGGATAGGGTCCCAATCAAACAAAGTTGTTGATTAGCCATTGAACCTTTCAGGTCATGTGATCAGTCACATTCCTGGAAGGAATTTCAAGATGTGGTAATGTATACGATGGATGAGTGTACATATATATATATATATATAAGTGTTTGTGTGTGTGGAGCTGCATGAGTATATAAGAGAGCTGTTGGTGTATGTAAGAAAGCTGTGTACAAGTATGTAGCAAAACAGTGCGTGTATGTAACAGAGGTGTAAGTGCATACTTCAAAGCTGTAGAAAAGCTATATGTGTTAGAACTGTGTTTGTGTATGGAGGAGAGTTGTGTGTGTATTTTGGAAAATTGCGTGTGTGATAGTAGTAGAGTTGTGTGTATGCAGGAGAGATGTGTGTATGTAGGAAAGAGGGTGGAAACTTATCAATGCTATAGGACCTATGCAAGAACCTAACATGATCAAATTTGACTCATGACAATACAGCTTTAAAAAATGCATTGGCAGCAATTGTACCGATCATCTACTTTCAATGAATTATCAGCAAATTGGTGAAAGTACACCTATTAAAAAAAAAATAACAGCCTCCTCCATATCCCCTCTAGCTGTCCTGTCCATCACCAAGATAGGTGCGTTTTCTGCCATTTTAGGTAGAAGTAATGTTCAACCAATTTGCTTCTAATTTAAACAAAGTAGTAGGAAAGTTTATCAAACAAACTCTACATATGAGCTCTATCTATTTTACAATACGTGTAATATGTATTCACAAAATGTCCATTTTCTATATGTGTGAACTTCACATCTTTTTTTTTTTTAGTAAGTTTTAGTGCATGATGAGGTGGTGTTTACCTATAGGATCCACCATCTCTTGGACTGGGCACCATTGATGGTATTTATTGGGCCCCACGTTCTTAAGTAAATCTCAATATTGCTTCAAAAAGGTAGCTATGCATATACAGTTTACAGACAGAATGTTAACATATTAAGCAAGAGTGTGACAACTTATCAGTGCTAAATGTGCCATAAAAAAACCCAGCATGTAAAATTCTTAGCTTTGACAAGTGACAACATATCTGGCAAAATGCATTGTAAACCAAATGTAATTTTTAGCTGCAGTAAATTTTAGACAATCAAAATGATGTTAAAATGTGTGTGTTTCTTACAGTCTAGAGGCTGCTTATTCTGATGGAGGAAAACACTGACAGCATCCTTCATGATCACTGAAAGAACTGTTCTCCTTTCTCCTGCCCCACACTGATCTATCTGATCGGTGCAGTGCAGGGGAGAAAGTCACCAGGACTTGCACGGATGTTGCGCATCCTGTGTAGCTGAAAAAACTTCTGCAAGACTAGCCCTTGGACCTCTTTATGAAAAGAAGAACGACACTCCTGATATGTGAGGTGGCATGGATAGGGTCCCAATCAAACAAAGTTGTTGATTAGCCATTGAACCTTTCAGGTCATGTGATCAGTCACATTCCTGGAAGGAATTTCAAGATGTGGTAATGTATACGATGGATGAGTGTACATATATATATATATATATAAGTGTTTGTGTGTGTGGAGCTGCATGAGTATATAAGAGAGCTGTTGGTGTATGTAAGAAAGCTGTGTACAAGTATGTAGCAAAACAGTGCGTGTATGTAACAGAGGTGTAAGTGCATACTTCAAAGCTGTAGAAAAGCTATATGTGTTAGAACTGTGTTTGTGTATGGAGGAGAGTTGTGTGTGTATTTTGGAAAATTGCGTGTGTGATAGTAGTAGAGTTGTGTGTATGCAGGAGAGATGTGTGTATGTAGGAAAGAGGGTGGAAACTTATCAATGCTATAGGACCTATGCAAGAACCTAACATGATCAAATTTGACTCATGACAATACAGCTTTAAAAAATGCATTGGCAGCAATTGTACCGATCATCTACTTTCAATGAATTATCAGCAAATTGGTGAAAGTACACCTATTAAAAAAAAAATAACAGCCTCCTCCATATCCCCTCTAGCTGTCCTGTCCATCACCAAGATAGGTGCGTTTTCTGCCATTTTAGGTAGAAGTAATGTTCAACCAATTTGCTTCTAATTTAGACAAAGTAGTAGGAAAGTTTATCAAACAAACTCTACATATGAGCTCTATCTATTTTACAATACGTGTAATATGTATTCACAAAATGTCCATTTTCTATATGTGTGAACTTCACATCTTTTTTTTTTTTAGTAAGTTTTAGTGCATGATGAGGTGGTGTTTACCTATAGGATCCACCATCTCTTGGACTGGGCACCATTGATGGTATTTATTGGGCCCCACGTTCTTAAGTAAATCTCAATATTGCTTCAAAAAGGTAGCTATGCATATACAGTTTACAGACAGAATGTTAACATATTAAGCAAGAGTGTGACAACTTATCAGTGCTAAATGTGCCATAAAAAAACGCAGCATGTAAAATTCTTAGCTTTGACAAGTGACAACATATCTGGCAAAATGCATTGTAAACCAAATGTAATTTTTAGCTGCAGTAAATTTTAGACAATCAAAATGATGTTAAAATGTGTGTGTTTCTTACAGTCTAGAGGCTGCTTATTCTGATGGAGGAAAACACTGACAGCATCCTTCATGATCACTGAAAGAACTGTTCTCCTTTCTCCTGCCCCACACTGATCTATCTGATCGGTGCAGTGCAGGGGAGAAAGTCACCAGGACTTGCACGGATGTTGCGCATCCTGTGTAGCTGAAAAAACTTCTGCAAGACTAGCCCTTGGACCTCTTTATGAAAAGAAGAACGACACTCCTGATATGTGAGGTGGCATGGATAGGGTCCCAATCAAACAAAGTTGTTGATTAGCCATTGAACCTTTCAGGTCATGTGATCAGTCACATTCCTGGAAGGAATTTCAAGATGTGGTAATGTATACGATGGATGAGTGTACATATATATATATATATATATATATAAGTGTTTGTGTGTGTGGAGCTGCATGAGTATATAAGAGAGCTGTTGGTGTATGTAAGAAAGCTGTGTACAAGTATGTAGCAAAACAGTGCGTGTATGTAACAGAGGTGTGAGTGCATACTTCAAAGCTGTAGAAAAGCTATATGTGTTAGAACTGTGTTTGTGTATGGAGGAGAGTTGTGTGTGTATTTTGGAAAATTGCGTGTGTGATAGTAGTAGAGTTGTGTGTATGCAGGAGAGATGTGTGTATGTAGGAAAGAGGGTGGAAACTTATCAATGCTATAGGACCTATGCAAGAACCTAACATGATCAAATTTGACTCATGACAATACAGCTTTAAAAAATGCATTGGCAGCAATTGTACCGATCATCTACTTTCAATGAATTATCAGCAAATTGGTGAAAGTACACCTATTAAAAAAAAAATAACAGCCTCCTCCATATCCCCTCTAGCTGTCCTGTCCATCACCAAGATAGGTGCGTTTTCTGCCATTTTAGGTAGAAGTAATGTTCAACCAATTTGCTTCTAATTTAAACAAAGTAGTAGGAAAGTTTATCAAACAAACTCTACATATGAGCTCTATCTATTTTACAATACGTGTAATATGTATTCACAAAATGTCCATTTTCTATATGTGTGAACTTCACATCTTTTTTTTTTTTAGTAAGTTTTAGTGCATGATGAGGTGGTGTTTACCTATAGGATCCACCATCTCTTGGACTGGGCACCATTGATGGTATTTATTGGGCCCCACGTTCTTAAGTAAATCTCAATATTGCTTCAAAAAGGTAGCTATGCATATACAGTTTACAGACAGAATGTTAACATATTAAGCAAGAGTGTGACAACTTATCAGTGCTAAATGTGCCATAAAAAAACCCAGCATGTAAAATTCTTAGCTTTGACAAGTGACAACATATCTGGCAAAATGCATTGTAAACCAAATGTAATTTTTAGCTGCAGTAAATTTTAGACAATCAAAATGATGTTAAAATGTGTGTGTTTCTTACAGTCTAGAGGCTGCTTATTCTGATGGAGGAAAACACTGACAGCATCCTTCATGATCACTGAAAGAACTGTTCTCCTTTCTCCTGCCCCACACTGATCTATCTGATCGGTGCAGTGCAGGGGAGAAAGTCACCAGGACTTGCACGGATGTTGCGCATCCTGTGTAGCTGAAAAAACTTCTGCAAGACTAGCCCTTGGACCTCTTTATGAAAAGAAGAACGACACTCCTGATATGTGAGGTGGCATGGATAGGGTCCCAATCAAACAAAGTTGTTGATTAGCCATTGAACCTTTCAGGTCATGTGATCAGTCACATTCCTGGAAGGAATTTCAAGATGTGGTAATGTATACGATGGATGAGTGTACATATATATATATATATATAAGTGTTTGTGTGTGTGGAGCTGCATGAGTATATAAGAGAGCTGTTGGTGTATGTAAGAAAGCTGTGTACAAGTATGTAGCAAAACAGTGCGTGTATGTAACAGAGGTGTAAGTGCATACTTCAAAGCTGTAGAAAAGCTATATGTGTTAGAACTGTGTTTGTGTATGGAGGAGAGTTGTGTGTGTATTTTGGAAAATTGCGTGTGTGATAGTAGTAGAGTTGTGTGTATGCAGGAGAGATGTGTGTATGTAGGAAAGAGGGTGGAAACTTATCAATGCTATAGGACCTATGCAAGAACCTAACATGATCAAATTTAACTCATGACAATACAGCTTTAAAAAATGCATTGGCAGCAATTGTACCGATCATCTACTTTCAATGAATTATCAGCAAATTGGTGAAAGTACACCTATTAAAAAAAAAATAACAGCCTCCTCCATATCCCCTCTAGCTGTCCTGTCCATCACCAAGATAGGTGCGTTTTCTGCCATTTTTGGTAGAAGTAATGTTCAACCAATTTGCTTCTAATTTAGACAAAGTAGTAGGAAAGTTTATCAAACAAACTCTACATATGAGCTCTATCTATTTTACAATACGTGTAATATGTATTCACAAAATGTCCATTTTCTATATGTGTGAACTTCACATCTTTTTTTTTTTTAGTAAGTTTTAGTGCATGATGAGGTGGTTTACCTATAGGATCCACCATCTCTTGGACTGGGCACCATTGATGGTATTTATTGGGCCCCACGTTCTTAAGTAAATCTCAATATTGCTTCAAAAAGGTAGCTATGCATATACAGTTTACAGACAGAATGTTAACATATTAAGCAAGAGTGTGACAACTTATCAGTGCTAAATGTGCCATAAAAAAACGCAGCATGTAAAATTCTTAGCTTTGACAAGTGACAACATATCTGGCAAAATGCATTGTAAACCAAATGTAATTTTTAGCTGCAGTAAATTTTAGACAATCAAAATGATGTTAAAATGTGTGTGTTTCTTACAGTCTAGAGGCTGCTTATTCTGATGGAGGAAAACACTGACAGCATCCTTCATGATCACTGAAAGAACTGTTCTCCTTTCTCCTGCCCCACACTGATCTATCTGATCGGTGCAGTGCAGGGGAGAAAGTCACCAGGACTTGCACGGATGTTGCGCATCCTGTGTAGCTGAAAAAACTTCTGCAAGACTAGCCCTTGGACCTCTTTATGAAAAGAAGAACGACACTCCTGATATGTGAGGTGGCATGGATAGGGTCCCAATCAAACAAAGTTGTTGATTAGCCATTGAACCTTTCAGGTCATGTGATCAGTCACATTCCTGGAAGGAATTTCAAGATGTGGTAATGTATACGATGGATGAGTGTACATATATATATATATATATATAAGTGTTTGTGTGTGTGGAGCTGCATGAGTATATAAGAGAGCTGTTGGTGTATGTAAGAAAGCTGTGTACAAGTATGTAGCAAAACAGTGCGTGTATGTAACAGAGGTGTAAGTGCATACTTCAAAGCTGTAGAAAAGCTATATGTGTTAGAACTGTGTTTGTGTATGGAGGAGAGTTGTGTGTGTATTTTGGAAAATTGCGTGTGTGATAGTAGTAGAGTTGTGTGTATGCAGGAGAGATGTGTGTATGTAGGAAAGAGGGTGGAAACTTATCAATGCTATAGGACCTATGCAAGAACCTAACATGATCAAATTTGACTCATGACAATACAGCTTTAAAAAATGCATTGGCAGCAATTGTACCGATCATCTACTTTCAATGAATTATCAGCAAATTGGTGAAAGTACACCTATTAAAAAAAAAATAACAGCCTCCTCCATATCCCCTCTAGCTGTCCTGTCCATCACCAAGATAGGTGCGTTTTCTGCCATTTTAGGTAGAAGTAATGTTCAACCAATTTGCTTCTAATTTAAACAAAGTAGTAGGAAAGTTTATCAAACAAACTCTACATATGAGCTCTATCTATTTTACAATACGTGTAATATGTATTCACAAAATGTCCATTTTCTATATGTGTGAACTTCACATCTTTTTTTTTTTTAGTAAGTTTTAGTGCATGATGAGGTGGTGTTTACCTATAGGATCCACCATCTCTTGGACTGGGCACCATTGATGGTATTTATTGGGCCCCACGTTCTTAAGTAAATCTCAATATTGCTTCAAAAAGGTAGCTATGCATATACAGTTTACAGACAGAATGTTAACATATTAAGCAAGAGTGTGACAACTTATCAGTGCTAAATGTGCCATAAAAAAACCCAGCATGTAAAATTCTTAGCTTTGACAAGTGACAACATATCTGGCAAAATGCATTGTAAACCAAATGTAATTTTTAGCTGCAGTAAATTTTAGACAATCAAAATGATGTTAAAATGTGTGTGTTTCTTACAGTCTAGAGGCTGCTTATTCTGATGGAGGAAAACACTGACAGCATCCTTCATGATCACTGAAAGAACTGTTCTCCTTTCTCCTGCCCCACACTGATCTATCTGATCGGTGCAGTGCAGGGGAGAAAGTCACCAGGACTTGCACGGATGTTGCGCATCCTGTGTAGCTGAAAAAACTTCTGCAAGACTAGCCCTTGGACCTCTTTATGAAAAGAAGAACGACACTCCTGATATGTGAGGTGGCATGGATAGGGTCCCAATCAAACAAAGTTGTTGATTAGCCATTGAACCTTTCAGGTCATGTGATCAGTCACATTCCTGGAAGGAATTTCAAGATGTGGTAATGTATACGATGGATGAGTGTACATATATATATATATATATATAAGTGTTTGTGTGTGTGGAGCTGCATGAGTATATAAGAGAGCTGTTGGTGTATGTAAGAAAGCTGTGTACAAGTATGTAGCAAAACAGTGCGTGTATGTAACAGAGGTGTAAGTGCATACTTCAAAGCTGTAGAAAAGCTATATGTGTTAGAACTGTGTTTGTGTATGGAGGAGAGTTGTGTGTGTATTTTGGAAAATTGCGTGTGTGATAGTAGTAGAGTTGTGTGTATGCAGGAGAGATGTGTGTATGTAGGAAAGAGGGTGGAAACTTATCAATGCTATAGGACCTATGCAAGAACCTAACATGATCAAATTTGACTCATGACAATACAGCTTTAAAAAATGCATTGGCAGCAATTGTACCGATCATCTACTTTCAATGAATTATCAGCAAATTGGTGAAAGTACACCTATTAAAAAAAAAATAACAGCCTCCTCCATATCCCCTCTAGCTGTCCTGTCCATCACCAAGATAGGTGCGTTTTCTGCCATTTTAGGTAGAAGTAATGTTCAACCAATTTGCTTCTAATTTAAACAAAGTAGTAGGAAAGTTTATCAAACAAACTCTACATATGAGCTCTATCTATTTTACAATACGTGTAATATGTATTCACAAAATGTCCATTTTCTATATGTGTGAACTTCACATCTTTTTTTTTTTTAGTAAGTTTTAGTGCATGATGAGGTGGTGTTTACCTATAGGATCCACCATCTCTTGGACTGGGCACCATTGATGGTATTTATTGGGCCCCACGTTCTTAAGTAAATCTCAATATTGCTTCAAAAAGGTAGCTATGCATATACAGTTTACAGACAGAATGTTAACATATTAAGCAAGAGTGTGACAACTTATCAGTGCTAAATGTGCCATAAAAAAACCCAGCATGTAAAATTCTTAGCTTTGACAAGTGACAACATATCTGGCAAAATGCATTGTAAACCAAATGTAATTTTTAGCTGCAGTAAATTTTAGACAATCAAAATGATGTTAAAATGTGTGTGTTTCTTACAGTCTAGAGGCTGCTTATTCTGATGGAGGAAAACACTGACAGCATCCTTCATGATCACTGAAAGAACTGTTCTCCTTTCTCCTGCCCCACACTGATCTATCTGATCGGTGCAGTGCAGGGGAGAAAGTCACCAGGATTTGCACGGATGTTGCGCATCCTGTGTAGCTGAAAAAACTTCTGCAAGACTAGCCCTTGGACCTCTTTATGAAAAGAAGAACGACACTCCTGATATGTGAGGTGGCATGGATAGGGTCCCAATCAAACAAAGTTGTTGATTAGCCATTGAACCTTTCAGGTCATGTGATCAGTCACATTCCTGGAAGGAATTTCAAGATGTGGTAATGTATACGATGGATGAGTGTACATATATATATATATATATATAAGTGTTTGTGTGTGTGGAGCTGCATGAGTATATAAGAGAGCTGTTGATGTATGTAAGAAAGCTGTGTACAAGTATGTAGCAAAACAGTGCGTGTATGTAACAGAGGTGTAAGTGCATACTTCAAAGCTGTAGAAAAGCTATATGTGTTAGAACTGTGTTTGTGTATGGAGGAGAGTTGTGTGTGTATTTTGGAAAATTGCGTGTGTGATAGTAGTAGAGTTGTGTGTATGCAGGAGAGATGTGTGTATGTAGGAAAGAGGGTGGAAACTTATCAATGCTATAGGACCTATGCAAGAACCTAACATGATCAAATTTGACTCATGACAATACAGCTTTAAAAAATGCATTGGCAGCAATTGTACCGATCATCTACTTTCAATGAATTATCAGCAAATTGGTGAAAGTACACCTATTAAAAAAAAAATAACAGCCTCCTCCATATCCCCTCTAGCTGTCCTGTCCATCACCAAGATAGGTGCGTTTTCTGCCATTTTAGGTAGAAGTAATGTTCAACCAATTTGCTTCTAATTTAGACAAAGTAGTAGGAAAGTTTATCAAACAAACTCTACATATGAGCTCTATCTATTTTACAATACGTGTAATATGTATTCACAAAATGTCCATTTTCTATATGTGTGAACTTCACATCTTTTTTTTTTTAAGTAAGTTTTAGTGCATGATGAGGTGGTGTTTACCTATAGGATCCACCATCTCTTGGACTGGGCACCATTGATGGTATTTATTGGGCCCCACGTTCTTAAGTAAATCTCAATATTGCTTCAAAAAGGTAGCTATGCATATACAGTTTACAGACAGAATGTTAACATATTAAGCAAGAGTGTGACAACTTATCAGTGCTAAATGTGCCATAAAAAAACGCAGCATGTAAAATTCTTAGCTTTGACAAGTGACAACATATCTGGCAAAATGCATTGTAAACCAAATGTAATTTTTAGCTGCAGTAAATTTTAGACAATCAAAATGATGTTAAAATGTGTGTGTTTCTTACAGTCTAGAGGCTGCTTATTCTGATGGAGGAAAACACTGACAGCATCCTTCATGATCACTGAAAGAACTGTTCTCCTTTCTCCTGCCCCACACTGATCTATCTGATCGGTGCAGTGCAGGGGAGAAAGTCACCAGGACTTGCACGGATGTTGCGCATCCTGTGTAGCTGAAAAAACTTCTGCAAGACTAGCCCTTGGACCTCTTTATGAAAAGAAGAACGACACTCCTGATATGTGAGGTGGCATGGATAGGGTCCCAATCAAACAAAGTTGTTGATTAGCCATTGAACCTTTCAGGTCATGTGATCAGTCACATTCCTGGAAGGAATTTCAAGATGTGGTAATGTATACGATGGATGAGTGTACATATATATATATATATATATATAAGTGTTTGTGTGTGTGGAGCTGCATGAGTATATAAGAGAGCTGTTGGTGTATGTAAGAAAGCTGTGTACAAGTATGTAGCAAAACAGTGCGTGTATGTAACAGAGGTGTGAGTGCATACTTCAAAGCTGTAGAAAAGCTATATGTGTTAGAACTGTGTTTGTGTATGGAGGAGAGTTGTGTGTGTATTTCGGAAAATTGCGTGTGTGATAGTAGTAGAGTTGTGTGTATGCAGGAGAGATGTGTGTATGTAGGAAAGAGGGTGGAAACTTATCAATGCTATAGGACCTATGCAAGAACCTAACATGATCAAATTTGACTCATGACAATACAGCTTTAAGAAATGCATTGGCAGCAATTGTACCGATCATCTACTTTCAATGAATTATCAGCAAATTGGTGAAAGTACACCTATTAAAAAAAAAATAACAGCCTCCTCCATATCCCCTCTAGCTGTCCTGTCCATCACCAAGATAGGTGCGTTTTCTGCCATTTTAGGTAGAAGTAATGTTCAACCAATTTGCTTCTAATTTAAACAAAGTAGTAGGAAAGTTTATCAAACAAACTCTACATATGAGCTCTATCTATTTTACAATACGTGTAATATGTATTCACAAAATGTCCATTTTCTATATGTGTGAACTTCACATCTTTTTTTTTTTTAGTAAGTTTTAGTGCATGATGAGGTGGTGTTTACCTATAGGATCCACCATCTCTTGGACTGGGCACCATTGATGGTATTTATTGGGCCCCACGTTCTTAAGTAAATCTCAATATTGCTTCAAAAAGGTAGCTATGCATATACAGTTTACAGACAGAATGTTAACATATTAAGCAAGAGTGTGACAACTTATCAGTGCTAAATGTGCCATAAAAAAAACCCAGCATGTAAAATTCTTAGCTTTGACAAGTGACAACATATCTGGCAAAATGCATTGTAAACCAAATGTAATTTTTAGCTGCAGTAAATTTTAGACAATCAAAATGATGTTAAAATGTGTGTGTTTCTTACAGTCTAGAGGCTGCTTATTCTGATGGAGGAAAACACTGACAGCATCCTTCATGATCACTGAAAGAACTGTTCTCCTTTCTCCTGCCCCACACTGATCTATCTGATCGGTGCAGTGCAGGGGAGAAAGTCACCAGGACTTGCACGGATGTTGCGCATCCTGTGTAGCTGAAAAAACTTCTGCAAGACTAGCCCTTGGACCTCTTTATGAAAAGAAGAACGACACTCCTGATATGTGAGGTGGCATGGATAGGGTCCCAATCAAACAAAGTTGTTGATTAGCCATTGAACCTTTCAGGTCATGTGATCAGTCACATTCCTGGAAGGAATTTCAAGATGTGGTAATGTATACGATGGATGAGTGTACATATATATATATATATATATAAGTGTTTGTGTGTGTGGAGCTGCATGAGTATATAAGAGAGCTGTTGGTGTATGTAAGAAAGCTGTGTACAAGTATGTAGCAAAACAGTGCGTGTATGTAACAGAGGTGTAAGTGCATACTTCAAAGCTGTAGAAAAGCTATATGTGTTAGAACTGTGTTTGTGTATGGAGGAGAGTTGTGTGTGTATTTTGGAAAATTGCGTGTGTGATAGTAGTAGAGTTGTGTGTATGCAGGAGAGATGTGTGTATGTAGGAAAGAGGGTGGAAACTTATCAATGCTATAGGACCTATGCAAGAACCTAACATGATCAAATTTGACTCATGACAATACAGCTTTAAAAAATGCATTGGCAGCAATTATACCGATCATCTACTTTCAATGAATTATCAGCAAATTGGTGAAAGTACACCTATTAAAAAAAAAATAACAGCCTCCTCCATATCCCCTCTAGCTGTCCTGTCCATCACCAAGATAGGTGCGTTTTCTGCCATTTTAGGTAGAAGTAATGTTCAACCAATTTGCTTCTAATTTAAACAAAGTAGTAGGAAAGTTTATCAAACAAACTCTACATATGAGCTCTATCTATTTTACAATACGTGTAATATGTATTCACAAAATGTCCATTTTCTATATGTGTGAACTTCACATCTTTTTTTTTTTTAGTAAGTTTTAGTGCATGATGAGGTGGTGTTTACCTATAGGATCCACCATCTCTTGGACTGGGCACCATTGATGGTATTTATTGGGCCCCACGTTCTTAAGTAAATCTCAATATTGCTTCAAAAAGGTAGCTATGCATATACAGTTTACAGACAGAATGTTAACATATTAAGCAAGAGTGTGACAACTTATCAGTGCTAAATGTGCCATAAAAAAACCCAGCATGTAAAATTCTTAGCTTTGACAAGTGACAACATATCTGGCAAAATGCATTGTAAACCAAATGTAATTTTTAGCTGCAGTAAATTTTAGACAATCAAAATGATGTTAAAATGTGTGTGTTTCTTACAGTCTAGAGGCTGCTTATTCTGATGGAGGAAAACACTGACAGCATCCTTCATGATCACTGAAAGAACTGTTCTCCTTTCTCCTGCCCCACACTGATCTATCTGATCGGTGCAGTGCAGGGGAGAAAGTCACCAGGACTTGCACGGATGTTGCGCATCCTGTGTAGCTGAAAAAACTTCTGCAAGACTAGCCCTTGGACCTCTTTATGAAAAGAAGAACGACACTCCTGATATGTGAGGTGGCATGGATAGGGTCCCAATCAAACAAAGTTGTTGATTAGCCATTGAACCTTTCAGGTCATGTGATCAGTCACATTCCTGGAAGGAATTTCAAGATGTGGTAATGTATACGATGGATGAGTGTACATATATATATATATATATATAAGTGTTTGTGTGTGTGGAGCTGCATGAGTATATAAGAGAGCTGTTGATGTATGTAAGAAAGCTGTGTACAAGTATGTAGCAAAACAGTGCGTGTATGTAACAGAGGTGTAAGTGCATACTTCAAAGCTGTAGAAAAGCTATATGTGTTAGAACTGTGTTTGTGTATGGAGGAGAGTTGTGTGTGTATTTTGGAAAATTGCGTGTGTGATAGTAGTAGAGTTGTGTGTATGCAGGAGAGATGTGTGTATGTAGGAAAGAGGGTGGAAACTTATCAATGCTATAGGACCTATGCAAGAACCTAACATGATCAAATTTGACTCATGACAATACAGCTTTAAAAAATGCATTGGCAGCAATTGTACCGATCATCTACTTTCAATGAATTATCAGCAAATTGGTGAAAGTACACCTATTAAAAAAAAAATAACAGCCTCCTCCATATCCCCTCTAGCTGTCCTGTCCATCACCAAGATAGGTGCGTTTTCTGCCATTTTAGGTAGAAGTAATGTTCAACCAATTTGCTTCTAATTTAGACAAAGTAGTAGGAAAGTTTATCAAACAAACTCTACATATGAGCTCTATCTATTTTACAATACGTGTAATATGTATTCACAAAATGTCCATTTTCTATATGTGTGAACTTCACATCTTTTTTTTTTTAAGTAAGTTTTAGTGCATGATGAGGTGGTGTTTACCTATAGGATCCACCATCTCTTGGACTGGGCACCATTGATGGTATTTATTGGGCCCCACGTTCTTAAGTAAATCTCAATATTGCTTCAAAAAGGTAGCTATGCATATACAGTTTACAGACAGAATGTTAACATATTAAGCAAGAGTGTGACAACTTATCAGTGCTAAATGTGCCATAAAAAAACGCAGCATGTAAAATTCTTAGCTTTGACAAGTGACAACATATCTGGCAAAATGCATTGTAAACCAAATGTAATTTTTAGCTGCAGTAAATTTTAGACAATCAAAATGATGTTAAAATGTGTGTGTTTCTTACAGTCTAGAGGCTGCTTATTCTGATGGAGGAAAACACTGACAGCATCCTTCATGATCACTGAAAGAACTGTTCTCCTTTCTCCTGCCCCACACTGATCTATCTGATCGGTGCAGTGCAGGGGAGAAAGTCACCAGGACTTGCACGGATGTTGCGCATCCTGTGTAGCTGAAAAAACTTCTGCAAGACTAGCCCTTGGACCTCTTTATGAAAAGAAGAACGACACTCCTGATATGTGAGGTGGCATGGATAGGGTCCCAATCAAACAAAGTTGTTGATTAGCCATTGAACCTTTCAGGTCATGTGATCAGTCACATTCCTGGAAGGAATTTCAAGATGTGGTAATGTATACGATGGATGAGTGTACATATATATATATATATATATAAGTGTTTGTGTGTGTGGAGCTGCATGAGTATATAAGAGAGCTGTTGGTGTATGTAAGAAAGCTGTGTACAAGTATGTAGCAAAACAGTGCGTGTATGTAACAGAGGTGTGAGTGCATACTTCAAAGCTGTAGAAAAGCTATATGTGTTAGAACTGTGTTTGTGTATGGAGGAGAGTTGTGTGTGTATTTCGGAAAATTGCGTGTGTGATAGTAGTAGAGTTGTGTGTATGCAGGAGAGATGTGTGTATGTAGGAAAGAGGGTGGAAACTTATCAATGCTATAGGACCTATGCAAGAACCTAACATGATCAAATTTGACTCATGACAATACAGCTTTAAGAAATGCATTGGCAGCAATTGTACCGATCATCTACTTTCAATGAATTATCAGCAAATTGGTGAAAGTACACCTATTAAAAAAAAAATAACAGCCTCCTCCATATCCCCTCTAGCTGTCCTGTCCATCACCAAGATAGGTGCGTTTTCTGCCATTTTAGGTAGAAGTAATGTTCAACCAATTTGCTTCTAATTTAAACAAAGTAGTAGGAAAGTTTATCAAACAAACTCTACATATGAGCTCTATCTATTTTACAATACGTGTAATATGTATTCACAAAATGTCCATTTTCTATATGTGTGAACTTCACATCTTTTTTTTTTTTAGTAAGTTTTAGTGCATGATGAGGTGGTGTTTACCTATAGGATCCACCATCTCTTGGACTGGGCACCATTGATGGTATTTATTGGGCCCCACGTTCTTAAGTAAATCTCAATATTGCTTCAAAAAGGTAGCTATGCATATACAGTTTACAGACAGAATGTTAACATATTAAGCAAGAGTGTGACAACTTATCAGTGCTAAATGTGCCATAAAAAAAACCCAGCATGTAAAATTCTTAGCTTTGACAAGTGACAACATATCTGGCAAAATGCATTGTAAACCAAATGTAATTTTTAGCTGCAGTAAATTTTAGACAATCAAAATGATGTTAAAATGTGTGTGTTTCTTACAGTCTAGAGGCTGCTTATTCTGATGGAGGAAAACACTGACAGCATCCTTCATGATCACTGAAAGAACTGTTCTCCTTTCTCCTGCCCCACACTGATCTATCTGATCGGTGCAGTGCAGGGGAGAAAGTCACCAGGACTTGCACGGATGTTGCGCATCCTGTGTAGCTGAAAAAACTTCTGCAAGACTAGCCCTTGGACCTCTTTATGAAAAGAAGAACGACACTCCTGATATGTGAGGTGGCATGGATAGGGTCCCAATCAAACAAAGTTGTTGATTAGCCATTGAACCTTTCAGGTCATGTGATCAGTCACATTCCTGGAAGGAATTTCAAGATGTGGTAATGTATACGATGGATGAGTGTACATATATATATATATATATATAAGTGTTTGTGTGTGTGGAGCTGCATGAGTATATAAGAGAGCTGTTGGTGTATGTAAGAAAGCTGTGTACAAGTATGTAGCAAAACAGTGCGTGTATGTAACAGAGGTGTAAGTGCATACTTCAAAGCTGTAGAAAAGCTATATGTGTTAGAACTGTGTTTGTGTATGGAGGAGAGTTGTGTGTGTATTTTGGAAAATTGCGTGTGTGATAGTAGTAGAGTTGTGTGTATGCAGGAGAGATGTGTGTATGTAGGAAAGAGGGTGGAAACTTATCAATGCTATAGGACCTATGCAAGAACCTAACATGATCAAATTTGACTCATGACAATACAGCTTTAAAAAATGCATTGGCAGCAATTATACCGATCATCTACTTTCAATGAATTATCAGCAAATTGGTGAAAGTACACCTATTAAAAAAAAAATAACAGCCTCCTCCATATCCCCTCTAGCTGTCCTGTCCATCACCAAGATAGGTGCGTTTTCTGCCATTTTAGGTAGAAGTAATGTTCAACCAATTTGCTTCTAATTTAAACAAAGTAGTAGGAAAGTTTATCAAACAAACTCTACATATGAGCTCTATCTATTTTACAATACGTGTAATATGTATTCACAAAATGTCCATTTTCTATATGTGTGAACTTCACATCTTTTTTTTTTTTAGTAAGTTTTAGTGCATGATGAGGTGGTGTTTACCTATAGGATCCACCATCTCTTGGACTGGGCACCATTGATGGTATTTATTGGGCCCCACGTTCTTAAGTAAATCTCAATATTGCTTCAAAAAGGTAGCTATGCATATACAGTTTACAGACAGAATGTTAACATATTAAGCAAGAGTGTGACAACTTATCAGTGCTAAATGTGCCATAAAAAAACCCAGCATGTAAAATTCTTAGCTTTGACAAGTGACAACATATCTGGCAAAATGCATTGTAAACCAAATGTAATTTTTAGCTGCAGTAAATTTTAGACAATCAAAATGATGTTAAAATGTGTGTGTTTCTTACAGTCTAGAGGCTGCTTATTCTGATGGAGGAAAACACTGACAGCATCCTTCATGATCACTGAAAGAACTGTTCTCCTTTCTCCTGCCCCACACTGATCTATCTGATCGGTGCAGTGCAGGGGAGAAAGTCACCAGGACTTGCACGGATGTTGCGCATCCTGTGTAGCTGAAAAAACTTCTGCAAGACTAGCCCTTGGACCTCTTTATGAAAAGAAGAACGACACTCCTGATATGTGAGGTGGCATGGATAGGGTCCCAATCAAACAAAGTTGTTGATTAGCCATTGAACCTTTCAGGTCATGTGATCAGTCACATTCCTGGAAGGAATTTCAAGATGTGGTAATGTATACGATGGATGAGTGTACATATATATATATATATATATATATATATATATATATATAAGTGTTTGTGTGTGTGGAGCTGCATGAGTATATAAGAGAGCTGTTGGTGTATGTAAGAAAGCTGTGTACAAGTATGTAGCAAAACAGTGCGTGTATGTAACAGAGGTGTGAGTGCATACTTCAAAGCTGTAGAAAAGCTATATGTGTTAGAACTGTGTTTGTGTATGGAGGAGAGTTGTGTGTGTATTTTGGAAAATTGCGTGTGTGATAGTAGTAGAGTTGTGTGTATGCAGGAGAGATGTGTGTATGTAGGAAAGAGGGTGGAAACTTATCAATGCTATAGGACCTATGCAAGAACCTAACATGATCAAATTTGACTCATGACAATACAGCTTTAAAAAATGCATTGGCAGCAATTGTACCGATCATCTACTTTCAATGAATTATCAGCAAATTGGTGAAAGTACACCTATTAAAAAAAAAATAACAGCCTCCTCCATATCCCCTCTAGCTGTCCTGTCCATCACCAAGATAGGTGCGTTTTCTGCCATTTTAGGTAGAAGTAATGTTCAACCAATTTGCTTCTAATTTAAACAAAGTAGTAGGAAAGTTTATCAAACAAACTCTACATATGAGCTCTATCTATTTTACAATACGTGTAATATGTATTCACAAAATGTCCATTTTCTATATGTGTGAACTTCACATCTTTTTTTTTTTTAGTAAGTTTTAGTGCATGATGAGGTGGTGTTTACCTATAGGATCCACCATCTCTTGGACTGGGCACCATTGATGGTATTTATTGGGCCCCACGTTCTTAAGTAAATCTCAATATTGCTTCAAAAAGGTAGCTATGCATATACAGTTTACAGACAGAATGTTAACATATTAAGCAAGAGTGTGACAACTTATCAGTGCTAAATGTGCCATAAAAAAACCCAGCATGTAAAATTCTTAGCTTTGACAAGTGACAACATATCTGGCAAAATGCATTGTAAACCAAATGTAATTTTTAGCTGCAGTAAATTTTAGACAATCAAAATGATGTTAAAATGTGTGTGTTTCTTACAGTCTAGAGGCTGCTTATTCTGATGGAGGAAAACACTGACAGCATCCTTCATGATCACTGAAAGAACTGTTCTCCTTTCTCCTGCCCCACACTGATCTATCTGATCGGTGCAGTGCAGGGGAGAAAGTCACCAGGACTTGCACGGATGTTGCGCATCCTGTGTAGCTGAAAAAACTTCTGCAAGACTAGCCCTTGGACCTCTTTATGAAAAGAAGAACGACACTCCTGATATGTGAGGTGGCATGGATAGGGTCCCAATCAAACAAAGTTGTTGATTAGCCATTGAACCTTTCAGGTCATGTGATCAGTCACATTCCTGGAAGGAATTTCAAGATGTGGTAATGTATACGATGGATGAGTGTACATATATATATATATATATATAAGTGTTTGTGTGTGTGGAGCTGCATGAGTATATAAGAGAGCTGTTGGTGTATGTAAGAAAGCTGTGTACAAGTATGTAGCAAAACAGTGCGTGTATGTAACAGAGGTGTAAGTGCATACTTCAAAGCTGTAGAAAAGCTATATGTGTTAGAACTGTGTTTGTGTATGGAGGAGAGTTGTGTGTGTATTTTGGAAAATTGCGTGTGTGATAGTAGTAGAGTTGTGTGTATGCAGGAGAGATGTGTGTATGTAGGAAAGAGGGTGGAAACTTATCAATGCTATAGGACCTATGCAAGAACCTAACATGATCAAATTTGACTCATGACAATACAGCTTTAAAAAATGCATTGGCAGCAATTGTACCGATCATCTACTTTCAATGAATTATCAGCAAATTGGTGAAAGTACACCTATTAAAAAAAAAATAACAGCCTCCTCCATATCCCCTCTAGCTGTCCTGTCCATCACCAAGATAGGTGCGTTTTCTGCCATTTTAGGTAGAAGTAATGTTCAACCAATTTGCTTCTAATTTAAACAAAGTAGTAGGAAAGTTTATCAAACAAACTCTACATATGAGCTCTATCTATTTTACAATACGTGTAATATGTATTCACAAAATGTCCATTTTCTATATGTGTGAACTTCACATCTTTTTTTTTTTTAGTAAGTTTTAGTGCATGATGAGGTGGTGTTTACCTATAGGATCCACCATCTCTTGGACTGGGCACCATTGATGGTATTTATTGGGCCCCACGTTCTTAAGTAAATCTCAATATTGCTTCAAAAAGGTAGCTATGCATATACAGTTTACAGACAGAATGTTAACATATTAAGCAAGAGTGTGACAACTTATCAGTGCTAAATGTGCCATAAAAAAACCCAGCATGTAAAATTCTTAGCTTTGACAAGTGACAACATATCTGGCAAAATGCATTGTAAACCAAATGTAATTTTTAGCTGCAGTAAATTTTAGACAATCAAAATGATGTTAAAATGTGTGTGTTTCTTACAGTCTAGAGGCTGCTTATTCTGATGGAGGAAAACACTGACAGCATCCTTCATGATCACTGAAAGAACTGTTCTCCTTTCTCCTGCCCCACACTGATCTATCTGATCGGTGCAGTGCAGGGGAGAAAGTCACCAGGACTTGCACGGATGTTGCGCATCCTGTGTAGCTGAAAAAACTTCTGCAAGACTAGCCCTTGGACCTCTTTATGAAAAGAAGAACGACACTCCTGATATGTGAGGTGGCATGGATAGGGTCCCAATCAAACAAAGTTGTTGATTAGCCATTGAACCTTTCAGGTCATGTGATCAGTCACATTCCTGGAAGGAATTTCAAGATGTGGTAATGTATACGATGGATGAGTGTACATATATATATATATATATATAAGTGTTTGTGTGTGTGGAGCTGCATGAGTATATAAGAGAGCTGTTGATGTATGTAAGAAAGCTGTGTACAAGTATGTAGCAAAACAGTGCGTGTATGTAACAGAGGTGTAAGTGCATACTTCAAAGCTGTAGAAAAGCTATATGTGTTAGAACTGTGTTTGTGTATGGAGGAGAGTTGTGTGTGTATTTTGGAAAATTGCGTGTGTGATAGTAGTAGAGTTGTGTGTATGCAGGAGAGATGTGTGTATGTAGGAAAGAGGGTGGAAACTTATCAATGCTATAGGACCTATGCAAGAACCTAACATGATCAAATTTGACTCATGACAATACAGCTTTAAAAAATGCATTGGCAGCAATTGTACCGATCATCTACTTTCAATGAATTATCAGCAAATTGGTGAAAGTACACCTATTAAAAAAAAAATAACAGCCTCCTCCATATCCCCTCTAGCTGTCCTGTCCATCACCAAGATAGGTGCGTTTTCTGCCATTTTAGGTAGAAGTAATGTTCAACCAATTTGCTTCTAATTTAGACAAAGTAGTAGGAAAGTTTATCAAACAAACTCTACATATGAGCTCTATCTATTTTACAATACGTGTAATATGTATTCACAAAATGTCCATTTTCTATATGTGTGAACTTCACATCTTTTTTTTTTTAAGTAAGTTTTAGTGCATGATGAGGTGGTGTTTACCTATAGGATCCACCATCTCTTGGACTGGGCACCATTGATGGTATTTATTGGGCCCCACGTTCTTAAGTAAATCTCAATATTGCTTCAAAAAGGTAGCTATGCATATACAGTTTACAGACAGAATGTTAACATATTAAGCAAGAGTGTGACAACTTATCAGTGCTAAATGTGCCATAAAAAAACGCAGCATGTAAAATTCTTAGCTTTGACAAGTGACAACATATCTGGCAAAATGCATTGTAAACCAAATGTAATTTTTAGCTGCAGTAAATTTTAGACAATCAAAATGATGTTAAAATGTGTGTGTTTCTTACAGTCTAGAGGCTGCTTATTCTGATGGAGGAAAACACTGACAGCATCCTTCATGATCACTGAAAGAACTGTTCTCCTTTCTCCTGCCCCACACTGATCTATCTGATCGGTGCAGTGCAGGGGAGAAAGTCACCAGGACTTGCACGGATGTTGCGCATCCTGTGTAGCTGAAAAAACTTCTGCAAGACTAGCCCTTGGACCTCTTTATGAAAAGAAGAACGACACTCCTGATATGTGAGGTGGCATGGATAGGGTCCCAATCAAACAAAGTTGTTGATTAGCCATTGAACCTTTCAGGTCATGTGATCAGTCACATTCCTGGAAGGAATTTCAAGATGTGGTAATGTATACGATGGATGAGTGTACATATATATATATATATATATATAAGTGTTTGTGTGTGTGGAGCTGCATGAGTATATAAGAGAGCTGTTGGTGTATGTAAGAAAGCTGTGTACAAGTATGTAGCAAAACAGTGCGTGTATGTAACAGAGGTGTGAGTGCATACTTCAAAGCTGTAGAAAAGCTATATGTGTTAGAACTGTGTTTGTGTATGGAGGAGAGTTGTGTGTGTATTTCGGAAAATTGCGTGTGTGATAGTAGTAGAGTTGTGTGTATGCAGGAGAGATGTGTGTATGTAGGAAAGAGGGTGGAAACTTATCAATGCTATAGGACCTATGCAAGAACCTAACATGATCAAATTTGACTCATGACAATACAGCTTTAAAAAATGCATTGGCAGCAATTGTACCGATCATCTACTTTCAATGAATTATCAGCAAATTGGTGAAAGTACACCTATTAAAAAAAAAATAACAGCCTCCTCCATATCCCCTCTAGCTGTCCTGTCCATCACCAAGATAGGTGCGTTTTCTGCCATTTTAGGTAGAAGTAATGTTCAACCAATTTGCTTCTAATTTAAACAAAGTAGTAGGAAAGTTTATCAAACAAACTCTACATATGAGCTCTATCTATTTTACAATACGTGTAATATGTATTCACAAAATGTCCATTTTCTATATGTGTGAACTTCACATCTTTTTTTTTTTTAGTAAGTTTTAGTGCATGATGAGGTGGTGTTTACCTATAGGATCCACCATCTCTTGGACTGGGCACCATTGATGGTATTTATTGGGCCCCACGTTCTTAAGTAAATCTCAATATTGCTTCAAAAAGGTAGCTATGCATATACAGTTTACAGACAGAATGTTAACATATTAAGCAAGAGTGTGACAACTTATCAGTGCTAAATGTGCCATAAAAAAACCCAGCATGTAAAATTCTTAGCTTTGACAAGTGACAACATATCTGGCAAAATGCATTGTAAACCAAATGTAATTTTTAGCTGCAGTAAATTTTAGACAATCAAAATGATGTTAAAATGTGTGTGTTTCTTACAGTCTAGAGGCTGCTTATTCTGATGGAGGAAAACACTGACAGCATCCTTCATGATCACTGAAAGAACTGTTCTCCTTTCTCCTGCCCCACACTGATCTATCTGATCGGTGCAGTGCAGGGGAGAAAGTCACCAGGACTTGCACGGATGTTGCGCATCCTGTGTAGCTGAAAAAACTTCTGCAAGACTAGCCCTTGGACCTCTTTATGAAAAGAAGAACGACACTCCTGATATGTGAGGTGGCATGGATAGGGTCCCAATCAAACAAAGTTGTTGATTAGCCATTGAACCTTTCAGGTCATGTGATCAGTCACATTCCTGGAAGGAATTTCAAGATGTGGTAATGTATACGATGGATGAGTGTACATATATTATATATATATATATATATATATATATATATATATATATAAGTGTTTGTGTGTGTGGAGCTGCATGAGTATATAAGAGAGCTGTTGGTGTATGTAAGAAAGCTGTGTACAAGTATGTAGCAAAACAGTGCGTGTATGTAACAGAGGTGTGAGTGCATACTTCAAAGCTGTAGAAAAGCTATATGTGTTAGAACTGTGTTTGTGTATGGAGGAGAGTTGTGTGTGTATTTTGGAAAATTGCGTGTGTGATAGTAGTAGAGTTGTGTGTATGCAGGAGAGATGTGTGTATGTAGGAAAGAGGGTGGAAACTTATCAATGCTATAGGACCTATGCAAGAACCTAACATGATCAAATTTGACTCATGACAATACAGCTTTAAAAAATGCATTGGCAGCAATTGTACCGATCATCTACTTTCAATGAATTATCAGCAAATTGGTGAAAGTACACCTATTAAAAAAAAAATAACAGCCTCCTCCATATCCCCTCTAGCTGTCCTGTCCATCACCAAGATAGGTGCGTTTTCTGCCATTTTAGGTAGAAGTAATGTTCAACCAATTTGCTTCTAATTTAAACAAAGTAGTAGGAAAGTTTATCAAACAAACTCTACATATGAGCTCTATCTATTTTACAATACGTGTAATATGTATTCACAAAATGTCCATTTTCTATATGTGTGAACTTCACATCTTTTTTTTTTTTAGTAAGTTTTAGTGCATGATGAGGTGGTGTTTACCTATAGGATCCACCATCTCTTGGACTGGGCACCATTGATGGTATTTATTGGGCCCCACGTTCTTAAGTAAATCTCAATATTGCTTCAAAAAGGTAGCTATGCATATACAGTTTACAGACAGAATGTTAACATATTAAGCAAGAGTGTGACAACTTATCAGTGCTAAATGTGCCATAAAAAAACCCAGCATGTAAAATTCTTAGCTTTGACAAGTGACAACATATCTGGCAAAATGCATTGTAAACCAAATGTAATTTTTAGCTGCAGTAAATTTTAGACAATCAAAATGATGTTAAAATGTGTGTGTTTCTTACAGTCTAGAGGCTGCTTATTCTGATGGAGGAAAACACTGACAGCATCCTTCATGATCACTGAAAGAACTGTTCTCCTTTCTCCTGCCCCACACTGATCTATCTGATCGGTGCAGTGCAGGGGAGAAAGTCACCAGGACTTGCACGGATGTTGCGCATCCTGTGTAGCTGAAAAAACTTCTGCAAGACTAGCCCTTGGACCTCTTTATGAAAAGAAGAACGACACTCCTGATATGTGAGGTGGCATGGATAGGGTCCCAATCAAACAAAGTTGTTGATTAGCCATTGAACCTTTCAGGTCATGTGATCAGTCACATTCCTGGAAGGAATTTCAAGATGTGGTAATGTATACGATGGATGAGTGTACATATATATATATATATATATAAGTGTTTGTGTGTGTGGAGCTGCATGAGTATATAAGAGAGCTGTTGGTGTATGTAAGAAAGCTGTGTACAAGTATGTAGCAAAACAGTGCGTGTATGTAACAGAGGTGTAAGTGCATACTTCAAAGCTGTAGAAAAGCTATATGTGTTAGAACTGTGTTTGTGTATGGAGGAGAGTTGTGTGTGTATTTTGGAAAATTGCGTGTGTGATAGTAGTAGAGTTGTGTGTATGCAGGAGAGATGTGTGTATGTAGGAAAGAGGGTGGAAACTTATCAATGCTATAGGACCTATGCAAGAACCTAACATGATCAAATTTGACTCATGACAATACAGCTTTAAAAAATGCATTGGCAGCAATTGTACCGATCATCTACTTTCAATGAATTATCAGCAAATTGGTGAAAGTACACCTATTAAAAAAAAAATAACAGCCTCCTCCATATCCCCTCTAGCTGTCCTGTCCATCACCAAGATAGGTGCGTTTTCTGCCATTTTAGGTAGAAGTAATGTTCAACCAATTTGCTTCTAATTTAAACAAAGTAGTAGGAAAGTTTATCAAACAAACTCTACATATGAGCTCTATCTATTTTACAATACGTGTAATATGTATTCACAAAATGTCCATTTTCTATATGTGTGAACTTCACATCTTTTTTTTTTTTAGTAAGTTTTAGTGCATGATGAGGTGGTGTTTACCTATAGGATCCACCATCTCTTGGACTGGGCACCATTGATGGTATTTATTGGGCCCCACGTTCTTAAGTAAATCTCAATATTGCTTCAAAAAGGTAGCTATGCATATACAGTTTACAGACAGAATGTTAACATATTAAGCAAGAGTGTGACAACTTATCAGTGCTAAATGTGCCATAAAAAAACCCAGCATGTAAAATTCTTAGCTTTGACAAGTGACAACATATCTGGCAAAATGCATTGTAAACCAAATGTAATTTTTAGCTGCAGTAAATTTTAGACAATCAAAATGATGTTAAAATGTGTGTGTTTCTTACAGTCTAGAGGCTGCTTATTCTGATGGAGGAAAACACTGACAGCATCCTTCATGATCACTGAAAGAACTGTTCTCCTTTCTCCTGCCCCACACTGATCTATCTGATCGGTGCAGTGCAGGGGAGAAAGTCACCAGGACTTGCACGGATGTTGCGCATCCTGTGTAGCTGAAAAAACTTCTGCAAGACTAGCCCTTGGACCTCTTTATGAAAAGAAGAACGACACTCCTGATATGTGAGGTGGCATGGATAGGGTCCCAATCAAACAAAGTTGTTGATTAGCCATTGAACCTTTCAGGTCATGTGATCAGTCACATTCCTGGAAGGAATTTCAAGATGTGGTAATGTATACGATGGATGAGTGTACATATATATATATATATATATAAGTGTTTGTGTGTGTGGAGCTGCATGAGTATATAAGAGAGCTGTTGATGTATGTAAGAAAGCTGTGTACAAGTATGTAGCAAAACAGTGCGTGTATGTAACAGAGGTGTAAGTGCATACTTCAAAGCTGTAGAAAAGCTATATGTGTTAGAACTGTGTTTGTGTATGGAGGAGAGTTGTGTGTGTATTTTGGAAAATTGCGTGTGTGATAGTAGTAGAGTTGTGTGTATGCAGGAGAGATGTGTGTATGTAGGAAAGAGGGTGGAAACTTATCAATGCTATAGGACCTATGCAAGAACCTAACATGATCAAATTTGACTCATGACAATACAGCTTTAAAAAATGCATTGGCAGCAATTGTACCGATCATCTACTTTCAATGAATTATCAGCAAATTGGTGAAAGTACACCTATTAAAAAAAAAATAACAGCCTCCTCCATATCCCCTCTAGCTGTCCTGTCCATCACCAAGATAGGTGCGTTTTCTGCCATTTTAGGTAGAAGTAATGTTCAACCAATTTGCTTCTAATTTAGACAAAGTAGTAGGAAAGTTTATCAAACAAACTCTACATATGAGCTCTATCTATTTTACAATACGTGTAATATGTATTCACAAAATGTCCATTTTCTATATGTGTGAACTTCACATCTTTTTTTTTTTAAGTAAGTTTTAGTGCATGATGAGGTGGTGTTTACCTATAGGATCCACCATCTCTTGGACTGGGCACCATTGATGGTATTTATTGGGCCCCACGTTCTTAAGTAAATCTCAATATTGCTTCAAAAAGGTAGCTATGCATATACAGTTTACAGACAGAATGTTAACATATTAAGCAAGAGTGTGACAACTTATCAGTGCTAAATGTGCCATAAAAAAACGCAGCATGTAAAATTCTTAGCTTTGACAAGTGACAACATATCTGGCAAAATGCATTGTAAACCAAATGTAATTTTTAGCTGCAGTAAATTTTAGACAATCAAAATGATGTTAAAATGTGTGTGTTTCTTACAGTCTAGAGGCTGCTTATTCTGATGGAGGAAAACACTGACAGCATCCTTCATGATCACTGAAAGAACTGTTCTCCTTTCTCCTGCCCCACACTGATCTATCTGATCGGTGCAGTGCAGGGGAGAAAGTCACCAGGACTTGCACGGATGTTGCGCATCCTGTGTAGCTGAAAAAACTTCTGCAAGACTAGCCCTTGGACCTCTTTATGAAAAGAAGAACGACACTCCTGATATGTGAGGTGGCATGGATAGGGTCCCAATCAAACAAAGTTGTTGATTAGCCATTGAACCTTTCAGGTCATGTGATCAGTCACATTCCTGGAAGGAATTTCAAGATGTGGTAATGTATACGATGGATGAGTGTACATATATATATATATATATATAAGTGTTTGTGTGTGTGGAGCTGCATGAGTATATAAGAGAGCTGTTGGTGTATGTAAGAAAGCTGTGTACAAGTATGTAGCAAAACAGTGCGTGTATGTAACAGAGGTGTGAGTGCATACTTCAAAGCTGTAGAAAAGCTATATGTGTTAGAACTGTGTTTGTGTATGGAGGAGAGTTGTGTGTGTATTTCGGAAAATTGCGTGTGTGATAGTAGTAGAGTTGTGTGTATGCAGGAGAGATGTGTGTATGTAGGAAAGAGGGTGGAAACTTATCAATGCTATAGGACCTATGCAAGAACCTAACATGATCAAATTTGACTCATGACAATACAGCTTTAAAAAATGCATTGGCAGCAATTGTACCGATCATCTACTTTCAATGAATTATCAGCAAATTGGTGAAAGTACACCTATTAAAAAAAAAATAACAGCCTCCTCCATATCCCCTCTAGCTGTCCTGTCCATCACCAAGATAGGTGCGTTTTCTGCCATTTTAGGTAGAAGTAATGTTCAACCAATTTGCTTCTAATTTAAACAAAGTAGTAGGAAAGTTTATCAAACAAACTCTACATATGAGCTCTATCTATTTTACAATACGTGTAATATGTATTCACAAAATGTCCATTTTCTATATGTGTGAACTTCACATCTTTTTTTTTTTTAGTAAGTTTTAGTGCATGATGAGGTGGTGTTTACCTATAGGATCCACCATCTCTTGGACTGGGCACCATTGATGGTATTTATTGGGCCCCACGTTCTTAAGTAAATCTCAATATTGCTTCAAAAAGGTAGCTATGCATATACAGTTTACAGACAGAATGTTAACATATTAAGCAAGAGTGTGACAACTTATCAGTGCTAAATGTGCCATAAAAAAAACCCAGCATGTAAAATTCTTAGCTTTGACAAGTGACAACATATCTGGCAAAATGCATTGTAAACCAAATGTAATTTTTAGCTGCAGTAAATTTTAGACAATCAAAATGATGTTAAAATGTGTGTGTTTCTTACAGTCTAGAGGCTGCTTATTCTGATGGAGGAAAACACTGACAGCATCCTTCATGATCACTGAAAGAACTGTTCTCCTTTCTCCTGCCCCACACTGATCTATCTGATCGGTGCAGTGCAGGGGAGAAAGTCACCAGGACTTGCACGGATGTTGCGCATCCTGTGTAGCTGAAAAAACTTCTGCAAGACTAGCCCTTGGACCTCTTTATGAAAAGAAGAACGACACTCCTGATATGTGAGGTGGCATGGATAGGGTCCCAATCAAACAAAGTTGTTGATTAGCCATTGAACCTTTCAGGTCATGTGATCAGTCACATTCCTGGAAGGAATTTCAAGATGTGGTAATGTATACGATGGATGAGTGTACATATATATATATATATATATATATAAGTGTTTGTGTGTGTGGAGCTGCATGAGTATATAAGAGAGCTGTTGGTGTATGTAAGAAAGCTGTGTACAAGTATGTAGCAAAACAGTGCGTGTATGTAACAGAGGTGTAAGTGCATACTTCAAAGCTGTAGAAAAGCTATATGTGTTAGAACTGTGTTTGTGTATGGAGGAGAGTTGTGTGTGTATTTTGGAAAATTGCGTGTGTGATAGTAGTAGAGTTGTGTGTATGCAGGAGAGATGTGTGTATGTAGGAAAGAGGGTGGAAACTTATCAATGCTATAGGACCTATGCAAGAACCTAACATGATCAAATTTGACTCATGACAATACAGCTTTAAAAAATGCATTGGCAGCAATTATACCGATCATCTACTTTCAATGAATTATCAGCAAATTGGTGAAAGTACACCTATTAAAAAAAAAATAACAGCCTCCTCCATATCCCCTCTAGCTGTCCTGTCCATCACCAAGATAGGTGCGTTTTCTGCCATTTTAGGTAGAAGTAATGTTCAACCAATTTGCTTCTAATTTAAACAAAGTAGTAGGAAAGTTTATCAAACAAACTCTACATATGAGCTCTATCTATTTTACAATACGTGTAATATGTATTCACAAAATGTCCATTTTCTATATGTGTGAACTTCACATCTTTTTTTTTTTTAGTAAGTTTTAGTGCATGATGAGGTGGTGTTTACCTATAGGATCCACCATCTCTTGGACTGGGCACCATTGATGGTATTTATTGGGCCCCACGTTCTTAAGTAAATCTCAATATTGCTTCAAAAAGGTAGCTATGCATATACAGTTTACAGACAGAATGTTAACATATTAAGCAAGAGTGTGACAACTTATCAGTGCTAAATGTGCCATAAAAAAACCCAGCATGTAAAATTCTTAGCTTTGACAAGTGACAACATATCTGGCAAAATGCATTGTAAACCAAATGTAATTTTTAGCTGCAGTAAATTTTAGACAATCAAAATGATGTTAAAATGTGTGTGTTTCTTACAGTCTAGAGGCTGCTTATTCTGATGGAGGAAAACACTGACAGCATCCTTCATGATCACTGAAAGAACTGTTCTCCTTTCTCCTGCCCCACACTGATCTATCTGATCGGTGCAGTGCAGGGGAGAAAGTCACCAGGACTTGCACGGATGTTGCGCATCCTGTGTAGCTGAAAAAACTTCTGCAAGACTAGCCCTTGGACCTCTTTATGAAAAGAAGAACGACACTCCTGATATGTGAGGTGGCATGGATAGGGTCCCAATCAAACAAAGTTGTTGATTAGCCATTGAACCTTTCAGGTCATGTGATCAGTCACATTCCTGGAAGGAATTTCAAGATGTGGTAATGTATACGATGGATGAGTGTACATATATATATATATATATAAGTGTTTGTGTGTGTGGAGCTGCATGAGTATATAAGAGAGCTGTTGGTGTATGTAAGAAAGCTGTGTACAAGTATGTAGCAAAACAGTGCGTGTATGTAACAGAGGTGTGAGTGCATACTTCAAAGCTGTAGAAAAGCTATATGTGTTAGAACTGTGTTTGTGTATGGAGGAGAGTTGTGTGTGTATTTTGGAAAATTGCGTGTGTGATAGTAGTAGAGTTGTGTGTATGCAGGAGAGATGTGTGTATGTAGGAAAGAGGGTGGAAACTTATCAATGCTATAGGACCTATGCAAGAACCTAACATGATCAAATTTGACTCATGACAATACAGCTTTAAAAAATGCATTGGCAGCAATTGTACCGATCATCTACTTTCAATGAATTATCAGCAAATTGGTGAAAGTACACCTATTAAAAAAAAAATAACAGCCTCCTCCATATCCCCTCTAGCTGTCCTGTCCATCACCAAGATAGGTGCGTTTTCTGCCATTTTAGGTAGAAGTAATGTTCAACCAATTTGCTTCTAATTTAAACAAAGTAGTAGGAAAGTTTATCAAACAAACTCTACATATGAGCTCTATCTATTTTACAATACGTGTAATATGTATTCACAAAATGTCCATTTTCTATATGTGTGAACTTCACATCTTTTTTTTTTTTAGTAAGTTTTAGTGCATGATGAGGTGGTGTTTACCTATAGGATCCACCATCTCTTGGACTGGGCACCATTGATGGTATTTATTGGGCCCCACGTTCTTAAGTAAATCTCAATATTGCTTCAAAAAGGTAGCTATGCATATACAGTTTACAGACAGAATGTTAACATATTAAGCAAGAGTGTGACAACTTATCAGTGCTAAATGTGCCATAAAAAAACCCAGCATGTAAAATTCTTAGCTTTGACAAGTGACAACATATCTGGCAAAATGCATTGTAAACCAAATGTAATTTTTAGCTGCAGTAAATTTTAGACAATCAAAATGATGTTAAAATGTGTGTGTTTCTTACAGTCTAGAGGCTGCTTATTCTGATGGAGGAAAACACTGACAGCATCCTTCATGATCACTGAAAGAACTGTTCTCCTTTCTCCTGCCCCACACTGATCTATCTGATCGGTGCAGTGCAGGGGAGAAAGTCACCAGGACTTGCACGGATGTTGCGCATCCTGTGTAGCTGAAAAAACTTCTGCAAGACTAGCCCTTGGACCTCTTTATGAAAAGAAGAACGACACTCCTGATATGTGAGGTGGCATGGATAGGGTCCCAATCAAACAAAGTTGTTGATTAGCCATTGAACCTTTCAGGTCATGTGATCAGTCACATTCCTGGAAGGAATTTCAAGATGTGGTAATGTATACGATGGATGAGTGTACATATATATATATATATATATAAATATAAGTGTTTGTGTGTGTGGAGCTGCATGAGTATATAAGAGAGCTGTTGGTGTATGTAAGAAAGCTGTGTACAAGTATGTAGCAAAACAGTGCGTGTATGTAACAGAGGTGTAAGTGCATACTTCAAAGCTGTAGAAAAGCTATATGTGTTAGAACTGTGTTTGTGTATGGAGGAGAGTTGTGTGTGTATTTTGGAAAATTGCGTGTGTGATAGTAGTAGAGTTGTGTGTATGCAGGAGAGATGTGTGTATGTAGGAAAGAGGGTGGAAACTTATCAATGCTATAGGACCTATGCAAGAACCTAACATGATCAAATTTGACTCATGACAATACAGCTTTAAAAAATGCATTGGCAGCAATTGTACCGATCATCTACTTTCAATGAATTATCAGCAAATTGGTGAAAGTACACCTATTAAAAAAAAAATAACAGCCTCCTCCATATCCCCTCTAGCTGTCCTGTCCATCACCAAGATAGGTGCGTTTTCTGCCATTTTAGGTAGAAGTAATGTTCAACCAATTTGCTTCTAATTTAAACAAAGTAGTAGGAAAGTTTATCAAACAAACTCTACATATGAGCTCTATCTATTTTACAATACGTGTAATATGTATTCACAAAATGTCCATTTTCTATATGTGTGAACTTCACATCTTTTTTTTTTTTAGTAAGTTTTAGTGCATGATGAGGTGGTGTTTACCTATAGGATCCACCATCTCTTGGACTGGGCACCATTGATGGTATTTATTGGGCCCCACGTTCTTAAGTAAATCTCAATATTGCTTCAAAAAGGTAGCTATGCATATACAGTTTACAGACAGAATGTTAACATATTAAGCAAGAGTGTGACAACTTATCAGTGCTAAATGTGCCATAAAAAAACCCAGCATGTAAAATTCTTAGCTTTGACAAGTGACAACATATCTGGCAAAATGCATTGTAAACCAAATGTAATTTTTAGCTGCAGTAAATTTTAGACAATCAAAATGATGTTAAAATGTGTGTGTTTCTTACAGTCTAGAGGCTGCTTATTCTGATGGAGGAAAACACTGACAGCATCCTTCATGATCACTGAAAGAACTGTTCTCCTTTCTCCTGCCCCACACTGATCTATCTGATCGGTGCAGTGCAGGGGAGAAAGTCACCAGGACTTGCACGGATGTTGCGCATCCTGTGTAGCTGAAAAAACTTCTGCAAGACTAGCCCTTGGACCTCTTTATGAAAAGAAGAACGACACTCCTGATATGTGAGGTGGCATGGATAGGGTCCCAATCAAACAAAGTTGTTGATTAGCCATTGAACCTTTCAGGTCATGTGATCAGTCACATTCCTGGAAGGAATTTCAAGATGTGGTAATGTATACGATGGATGAGTGTACATATATATATATATATATAAATATAAGTGTTTGTGTGTGTGGAGCTGCATGAGTATATAAGAGAGCTGTTGGTGTATGTAAGAAAGCTGTGTACAAGTATGTAGCAAAACAGTGCGTGTATGTAACAGAGGTGTAAGTGCATACTTCAAAGCTGTAGAAAAGCTATATGTGTTAGAACTGTGTTTGTGTATGGAGGAGAGTTGTGTGTGTATTTTGGAAAATTGCGTGTGTGATAGTAGTAGAGTTGTGTGTATGCAGGAGAGATGTGTGTATGTAGGAAAGAGGGTGGAAACTTATCAATGCTATAGGACCTATGCAAGAACCTAACATGATCAAATTTGACTCATGACAATACAGCTTTAAAAAATGCATTGGCAGCAATTGTACCGATCATCTACTTTCAATGAATTATCAGCAAATTGGTGAAAGTACACCTATTAAAAAAAAAATAACAGCCTCCTCCATATCCCCTCTAGCTGTCCTGTCCATCACCAAGATAGGTGCGTTTTCTGCCATTTTAGGTAGAAGTAATGTTCAACCAATTTGCTTCTAATTTAAACAAAGTAGTAGGAAAGTTTATCAAACAAACTCTACATATGAGCTCTATCTATTTTACAATACGTGTAATATGTATTCACAAAATGTCCATTTTCTATATGTGTGAACTTCACATCTTTTTTTTTTTTAGTAAGTTTTAGTGCATGATGAGGTGGTGTTTACCTATAGGATCCACCATCTCTTGGACTGGGCACCATTGATGGTATTTATTGGGCCCCACGTTCTTAAGTAAATCTCAATATTGCTTCAAAAAGGTAGCTATGCATATACAGTTTACAGACAGAATGTTAACATATTAAGCAAGAGTGTGACAACTTATCAGTGCTAAATGTGCCATAAAAAAACCCAGCATGTAAAATTCTTAGCTTTGACAAGTGACAACATATCTGGCAAAATGCATTGTAAACCAAATGTAATTTTTAGCTGCAGTAAATTTTAGACAATCAAAATGATGTTAAAATGTGTGTGTTTCTTACAGTCTAGAGGCTGCTTATTCTGATGGAGGAAAACACTGACAGCATCCTTCATGATCACTGAAAGAACTGTTCTCCTTTCTCCTGCCCCACACTGATCTATCTGATCGGTGCAGTGCAGGGGAGAAAGTCACCAGGACTTGCACGGATGTTGCGCATCCTGTGTAGCTGAAAAAACTTCTGCAAGACTAGCCCTTGGACCTCTTTATGAAAAGAAGAACGACACTCCTGATATGTGAGGTGGCATGGATAGGGTCCCAATCAAACAAAGTTGTTGATTAGCCATTGAACCTTTCAGGTCATGTGATCAGTCACATTCCTGGAAGGAATTTCAAGATGTGGTAATGTATACGATGGATGAGTGTACATATATATATATATATATATAAGTGTTTGTGTGTGTGGAGCTGCATGAGTATATAAGAGAGCTGTTGGTGTATGTAAGAAAGCTGTGTACAAGTATGTAGCAAAACAGTGCGTGTATGTAACAGAGGTGTAAGTGCATACTTCAAAGCTGTAGAAAAGCTATATGTGTTAGAACTGTGTTTGTGTATGGAGGAGAGTTGTGTGTGTATTTTGGAAAATTGCGTGTGTGATAGTAGTAGAGTTGTGTGTATGCAGGAGAGATGTGTGTATGTAGGAAAGAGGGTGGAAACTTATCAATGCTATAGGACCTATGCAAGAACCTAACATGATCAAATTTGACTCATGACAATACAGCTTTAAAAAATGCATTGGCAGCAATTGTACCGATCATCTACTTTCAATGAATTATCAGCAAATTGGTGAAAGTACACCTATTAAAAAAAAAATAACAGCCTCCTCCATATCCCCTCTAGCTGTCCTGTCCATCACCAAGATAGGTGCGTTTTCTGCCATTTTAGGTAGAAGTAATGTTCAACCAATTTGCTTCTAATTTAAACAAAGTAGTAGGAAAGTTTATCAAACAAACTCTACATATGAGCTCTATCTATTTTACAATACGTGTAATATGTATTCACAAAATGTCCATTTTCTATATGTGTGAACTTCACATCTTTTTTTTTTTTAGTAAGTTTTAGTGCATGATGAGGTGGTGTTTACCTATAGGATCCACCATCTCTTGGACTGGGCACCATTGATGGTATTTATTGGGCCCCACGTTCTTAAGTAAATCTCAATATTGCTTCAAAAAGGTAGCTATGCATATACAGTTTACAGACAGAATGTTAACATATTAAGCAAGAGTGTGACAACTTATCAGTGCTAAATGTGCCATAAAAAAACCCAGCATGTAAAATTCTTAGCTTTGACAAGTGACAACATATCTGGCAAAATGCATTGTAAACCAAATGTAATTTTTAGCTGCAGTAAATTTTAGACAATCAAAATGATGTTAAAATGTGTGTGTTTCTTACAGTCTAGAGGCTGCTTATTCTGATGGAGGAAAACACTGACAGCATCCTTCATGATCACTGAAAGAACTGTTCTCCTTTCTCCTGCCCCACACTGATCTATCTGATCGGTGCAGTGCAGGGGAGAAAGTCACCAGGACTTGCACGGATGTTGCGCATCCTGTGTAGCTGAAAAAACTTCTGCAAGACTAGCCCTTGGACCTCTTTATGAAAAGAAGAACGACACTCCTGATATGTGAGGTGGCATGGATAGGGTCCCAATCAAACAAAGTTGTTGATTAGCCATTGAACCTTTCAGGTCATGTGATCAGTCACATTCCTGGAAGGAATTTCAAGATGTGGTAATGTATACGATGGATGAGTGTACATATATATATATATATATATATAAGTGTTTGTGTGTGTGGAGCTGCATGAGTATATAAGAGAGCTGTTGGTGTATGTAAGAAAGCTGTGTACAAGTATGTAGCAAAACAGTGCGTGTATGTAACAGAGGTGTAAGTGCATACTTCAAAGCTGTAGAAAAGCTATATGTGTTAGAACTGTGTTTGTGTATGGAGGAGAGTTGTGTGTGTATTTTGGAAAATTGCGTGTGTGATAGTAGTAGAGTTGTGTGTATGCAGGAGAGATGTGTGTATGTAGGAAAGAGGGTGGAAACTTATCAATGCTATAGGACCTATGCAAGAACCTAACATGATCAAATTTGACTCATGACAATACAGCTTTAAAAAATGCATTGGCAGCAATTGTACCGATCATCTACTTTCAATGAATTATCAGCAAATTGGTGAAAGTACACCTATTAAAAAAAAAATAACAGCCTCCTCCATATCCCCTCTAGCTGTCCTGTCCATCACCAAGATAGGTGCGTTTTCTGCCATTTTAGGTAGAAGTAATGTTCAACCAATTTGCTTCTAATTTAGACAAAGTAGTAGGAAAGTTTATCAAACAAACTCTACATATGAGCTCTATCTATTTTACAATACGTGTAATATGTATTCACAAAATGTCCATTTTCTATATGTGTGAACTTCACATCTTTTTTTTTTTTAGTAAGTTTTAGTGCATGATGAGGTGGTGTTTACCTATAGGATCCACCATCTCTTGGACTGGGCACCATTGATGGTATTTATTGGGCCCCACGTTCTTAAGTAAATCTCAATATTGCTTCAAAAAGGTAGCTATGCATATACAGTTTACAGACAGAATGTTAACATATTAAGCAAGAGTGTGACAACTTATCAGTGCTAAATGTGCCATAAAAAAACGCAGCATGTAAAATTCTTAGCTTTGACAAGTGACAACATATCTGGCAAAATGCATTGTAAACCAAATGTAATTTTTAGCTGCAGTAAATTTTAGACAATCAAAATGATGTTAAAATGTGTGTGTTTCTTACAGTCTAGAGGCTGCTTATTCTGATGGAGGAAAACACTGACAGCATCCTTCATGATCACTGAAAGAACTGTTCTCCTTTCTCCTGCCCCACACTGATCTATCTGATCGGTGCAGTGCAGGGGAGAAAGTCACCAGGACTTGCACGGATGTTGCGCATCCTGTGTAGCTGAAAAAACTTCTGCAAGACTAGCCCTTGGACCTCTTTATGAAAAGAAGAACGACACTCCTGATATGTGAGGTGGCATGGATAGGGTCCCAATCAAACAAAGTTGTTGATTAGCCATTGAACCTTTCAGGTCATGTGATCAGTCACATTCCTGGAAGGAATTTCAAGATGTGGTAATGTATACGATGGATGAGTGTACATATATATATATATATATAAGTGTTTGTGTGTGTGGAGCTGCATGAGTATATAAGAGAGCTGTTGGTGTATGTAAGAAAGCTGTGTACAAGTATGTAGCAAAACAGTGCGTGTATGTAACAGAGGTGTGAGTGCATACTTCAAAGCTGTAGAAAAGCTATATGTGTTAGAACTGTGTTTGTGTATGGAGGAGAGTTGTGTGTGTATTTCGGAAAATTGCGTGTGTGATAGTAGTAGAGTTGTGTGTATGCAGGAGAGATGTGTGTATGTAGGAAAGAGGGTGGAAACTTATCAATGCTATAGGACCTATGCAAGAACCTAACATGATCAAATTTGACTCATGACAATACAGCTTTAAAAAATGCATTGGCAGCAATTGTACCGATCATCTACTTTCAATGAATTATCAGCAAATTGGTGAAAGTACACCTATTAAAAAAAAAATAACAGCCTCCTCCATATCCCCTCTAGCTGTCCTGTCCATCACCAAGATAGGTGCGTTTTCTGCCATTTTAGGTAGAAGTAATGTTCAACCAATTTGCTTCTAATTTAAACAAAGTAGTAGGAAAGTTTATCAAACAAACTCTACATATGAGCTCTATCTATTTTACAATACGTGTAATATGTATTCACAAAATGTCCATTTTCTATATGTGTGAACTTCACATCTTTTTTTTTTTTAGTAAGTTTTAGTGCATGATGAGGTGGTGTTTACCTATAGGATCCACCATCTCTTGGACTGGGCACCATTGATGGTATTTATTGGGCCCCACGTTCTTAAGTAAATCTCAATATTGCTTCAAAAAGGTAGCTATGCATATACAGTTTACAGACAGAATGTTAACATATTAAGCAAGAGTGTGACAACTTATCAGTGCTAAATGTGCCATAAAAAAAACCCAGCATGTAAAATTCTTAGCTTTGACAAGTGACAACATATCTGGCAAAATGCATTGTAAACCAAATGTAATTTTTAGCTGCAGTAAATTTTAGACAATCAAAATGATGTTAAAATGTGTGTGTTTCTTACAGTCTAGAGGCTGCTTATTCTGATGGAGGAAAACACTGACAGCATCCTTCATGATCACTGAAAGAACTGTTCTCCTTTCTCCTGCCCCACACTGATCTATCTGATCGGTGCAGTGCAGGGGAGAAAGTCACCAGGACTTGCACGGATGTTGCGCATCCTGTGTAGCTGAAAAAACTTCTGCAAGACTAGCCCTTGGACCTCTTTATGAAAAGAAGAACGACACTCCTGATATGTGAGGTGGCATGGATAGGGTCCCAATCAAACAAAGTTGTTGATTAGCCATTGAACCTTTCAGGTCATGTGATCAGTCACATTCCTGGAAGGAATTTCAAGATGTGGTAATGTATACGATGGATGAGTGTACATATATATATATATATATATATATAAGTGTTTGTGTGTGTGGAGCTGCATGAGTATATAAGAGAGCTGTTGGTGTATGTAAGAAAGCTGTGTACAAGTATGTAGCAAAACAGTGCGTGTATGTAACAGAGGTGTAAGTGCATACTTCAAAGCTGTAGAAAAGCTATATGTGTTAGAACTGTGTTTGTGTATGGAGGAGAGTTGTGTGTGTATTTTGGAAAATTGCGTGTGTGATAGTAGTAGAGTTGTGTGTATGCAGGAGAGATGTGTGTATGTAGGAAAGAGGGTGGAAACTTATCAATGCTATAGGACCTATGCAAGAACCTAACATGATCAAATTTGACTCATGACAATACAGCTTTAAAAAATGCATTGGCAGCAATTGTACCGATCATCTACTTTCAATGAATTATCAGCAAATTGGTGAAAGTACACCTATTAAAAAAAAAATAACAGCCTCCTCCATATCCCCTCTAGCTGTCCTGTCCATCACCAAGATAGGTGCGTTTTCTGCCATTTTAGGTAGAAGTAATGTTCAACCAATTTGCTTCTAATTTAAACAAAGTAGTAGGAAAGTTTATCAAACAAACTCTACATATGAGCTCTATCTATTTTACAATACGTGTAATATGTATTCACAAAATGTCCATTTTCTATATGTGTGAACTTCACATCTTTTTTTTTTTTAGTAAGTTTTAGTGCATGATGAGGTGGTGTTTACCTATAGGATCCACCATCTCTTGGACTGGGCACCATTGATGGTATTTATTGGGCCCCACGTTCTTAAGTAAATCTCAATATTGCTTCAAAAAGGTAGCTATGCATATACAGTTTACAGACAGAATGTTAACATATTAAGCAAGAGTGTGACAACTTATCAGTGCTAAATGTGCCATAAAAAAACCCAGCATGTAAAATTCTTAGCTTTGACAAGTGACAACATATCTGGCAAAATGCATTGTAAACCAAATGTAATTTTTAGCTGCAGTAAATTTTAGACAATCAAAATGATGTTAAAATGTGTGTGTTTCTTACAGTCTAGAGGCTGCTTATTCTGATGGAGGAAAACACTGACAGCATCCTTCATGATCACTGAAAGAACTGTTCTCCTTTCTCCTGCCCCACACTGATCTATCTGATCGGTGCAGTGCAGGGGAGAAAGTCACCAGGACTTGCACGGATGTTGCGCATCCTGTGTTTCTGAAAAAACTTCTGCAAGACTAGCCCTTGGACCTCTTTATGAAAAGAAGAACGACACTCCTGATATGTGAGGTGGCATGGATAGGGTCCCAATCAAACAAAGTTGTTGATTAGCCATTGAACCTTTCAGGTCATGTGATCAGTCACATTCCTGGAAGGAATTTCAAGATGTGGTAATGTATACGATGGATGAGTGTACATATATATATATATATATATATATATATATATATAAGTGTTTGTGTGTGTGGAGCTGCATGAGTATATAAGAGAGCTGTTGGTGTATGTAAGAAAGCTGTGTACAAGTATGTAGCAAAACAGTGCGTGTATGTAACAGAGGTGTGAGTGCATACTTCAAAGCTGTAGAAAAGCTATATGTGTTAGAACTGTGTTTGTGTATGGAGGAGAGTTGTGTGTGTATTTTGGAAAATTGCGTGTGTGATAGTAGTAGAGTTGTGTGTATGCAGGAGAGATGTGTGTATGTAGGAAAGAGGGTGGAAACTTATCAATGCTATAGGACCTATGCAAGAACCTAACATGATCAAATTTGACTCATGACAATACAGCTTTAAAAAATGCATTGGCAGCAATTGTACCGATCATCTACTTTCAATGAATTATCAGCAAATTGGTGAAAGTACACCTATTAAAAAAAAAATAACAGCCTCCTCCATATCCCCTCTAGCTGTCCTGTCCATCACCAAGATAGGTGCGTTTTCTGCCATTTTAGGTAGAAGTAATGTTCAACCAATTTGCTTCTAATTTAAACAAAGTAGTAGGAAAGTTTATCAAACAAACTCTACATATGAGCTCTATCTATTTTACAATACGTGTAATATGTATTCACAAAATGTCCATTTTCTATATGTGTGAACTTCACATCTTTTTTTTTTTTAGTAAGTTTTAGTGCATGATGAGGTGGTGTTTACCTATAGGATCCACCATCTCTTGGACTGGGCACCATTGATGGTATTTATTGGGCCCCACGTTCTTAAGTAAATCTCAATATTGCTTCAAAAAGGTAGCTATGCATATACAGTTTACAGACAGAATGTTAACATATTAAGCAAGAGTGTGACAACTTATCAGTGCTAAATGTGCCATAAAAAAACCCAGCATGTAAAATTCTTAGCTTTGACAAGTGACAACATATCTGGCAAAATGCATTGTAAACCAAATGTAATTTTTAGCTGCAGTAAATTTTAGACAATCAAAATGATGTTAAAATGTGTGTGTTTCTTACAGTCTAGAGGCTGCTTATTCTGATGGAGGAAAACACTGACAGCATCCTTCATGATCACTGAAAGAACTGTTCTCCTTTCTCCTGCCCCACACTGATCTATCTGATCGGTGCAGTGCAGGGGAGAAAGTCACCAGGACTTGCACGGATGTTGCGCATCCTGTGTAGCTGAAAAAACTTCTGCAAGACTAGCCCTTGGACCTCTTTATGAAAAGAAGAACGACACTCCTGATATGTGAGGTGGCATGGATAGGGTCCCAATCAAACAAAGTTGTTGATTAGCCATTGAACCTTTCAGGTCATGTGATCAGTCACATTCCTGGAAGGAATTTCAAGATGTGGTAATGTATACGATGGATGAGTGTACATATATATATATATATATATATATAAGTGTTTGTGTGTGTGGAGCTGCATGAGTATATAAGAGAGCTGTTGGTGTATGTAAGAAAGCTGTGTACAAGTATGTAGCAAAACAGTGCGTGTATGTAACAGAGGTGTAAGTGCATACTTCAAAGCTGTAGAAAAGCTATATGTGTTAGAACTGTGTTTGTGTATGGAGGAGAGTTGTGTGTGTATTTTGGAAAATTGCGTGTGTGATAGTAGTAGAGTTGTGTGTATGCAGGAGAGATGTGTGTATGTAGGAAAGAGGGTGGAAACTTATCAATGCTATAGGACCTATGCAAGAACCTAACATGATCAAATTTGACTCATGACAATACAGCTTTAAAAAATGCATTGGCAGCAATTGTACCGATCATCTACTTTCAATGAATTATCAGCAAATTGGTGAAAGTACACCTATTAAAAAAAAAATAACAGCCTCCTCCATATCCCCTCTAGCTGTCCTGTCCATCACCAAGATAGGTGCGTTTTCTGCCATTTTAGGTAGAAGTAATGTTCAACCAATTTGCTTCTAATTTAGACAAAGTAGTAGGAAAGTTTATCAAACAAACTCTACATATGAGCTCTATCTATTTTACAATACGTGTAATATGTATTCACAAAATGTCCATTTTCTATATGTGTGAACTTCACATCTTTTTTTTTTTTAGTAAGTTTTAGTGCATGATGAGGTGGTTTACCTATAGGATCCACCATCTCTTGGACTGGGCACCATTGATGGTATTTATTGGGCCCCACGTTCTTAAGTAAATCTCAATATTGCTTCAAAAAGGTAGCTATGCATATACAGTTTACAGACAGAATGTTAACATATTAAGCAAGAGTGTGACAACTTATCAGTGCTAAATGTGCCATAAAAAAATGCAGCATGTAAAATTCTTAGCTTTGACAAGTGACAACATATCTGGCAAAATGCATTGTAAACCAAATGTAATTTTTAGCTGCAGTAAATTTTAGACAATCAAAATGATGTTAAAATGTGTGTGTTTCTTACAGTCTAGAGGCTGCTTATTCTGATGGAGGAAAACACTGACAGCATCCTTCATGATCACTGAAAGAACTGTTCTCCTTTCTCCTGCCCCACACTGATCTATCTGATCGGTGCAGTGCAGGGGAGAAAGTCACCAGGACTTGCACGGATGTTGCGCATCCTGTGTTGCTGAAAAAACTTCTGCAAGACTAGCCCTTGGACCTCTTTATGAAAAGAAGAACGACACTCCTGATATGTGAGGTGGCATGGATAGGGTCCCAATCAAACAAAGTTGTTGATTAGCCATTGAACCTTTCAGGTCATGTGATCAGTCACATTCCTGGAAGGAATTTCAAGATGTGGTAATGTATACGATGGATGAGTGTACATATATATATACATATATATATATATATATAAGTGTTTGTGTGTGTGGAGCTGCATGAGTATATAAGAGAGCTGTTGGTGTATGTAAGAAAGCTGTGTACAAGTATGTAGCAAAACAGTGCGTGTATGTAACAGAGGTGTGAGTGCATACTTCAAAGCTGTAGAAAAGCTATATGTGTTAGAACTGTGTTTGTGTATGGAGGAGAGTTGTGTGTGTATTTTGGAAAATTGCGTGTGTGATAGTAGTAGAGTTGTGTGTATGCAGGAGAGATGTGTGTATGTAGGAAAGAGGGTGGAAACTTATCAATGCTATAGGACCTATGCAAGAACCTAACATGATCAAATTTGACTCATGACAATACAGCTTTAAAAAATGCATTGGCAGCAATTGTACCGATCATCTACTTTCAATGAATTATCAGCAAATTGGTGAAAGTACACCTATTAAAAAAAAAATAACAGCCTCCTCCATATCCCCTCTAGCTGTCCTGTCCATCACCAAGATAGGTGCGTTTTCTGCCATTTTAGGTAGAAGTAATGTTCAACCAATTTGCTTCTAATTTAAACAAAGTAGTAGGAAAGTTTATCAAACAAACTCTACATATGAGCTCTATCTATTTTACAATACGTGTAATATGTATTCACAAAATGTCCATTTTCTATATGTGTGAACTTCACATCTTTTTTTTTTTTAGTAAGTTTTAGTGCATGATGAGGTGGTGTTTACCTATAGGATCCACCATCTCTTGGACTGGGCACCATTGATGGTATTTATTGGGCCCCACGTTCTTAAGTAAATCTCAATATTGCTTCAAAAAGGTAGCTATGCATATACAGTTTACAGACAGAATGTTAACATATTAAGCAAGAGTGTGACAACTTATCAGTGCTAAATGTGCCATAAAAAAACCCAGCATGTAAAATTCTTAGCTTTGACAAGTGACAACATATCTGGCAAAATGCATTGTAAACCAAATGTAATTTTTAGCTGCAGTAAATTTTAGACAATCAAAATGATGTTAAAATGTGTGTGTTTCTTACAGTCTAGAGGCTGCTTATTCTGATGGAGGAAAACACTGACAGCATCCTTCATGATCACTGAAAGAACTGTTCTCCTTTCTCCTGCCCCACACTGATCTATCTGATCGGTGCAGTGCAGGGGAGAAAGTCACCAGGACTTGCACGGATGTTGCGCATCCTGTGTAGCTGAAAAAACTTCTGCAAGACTAGCCCTTGGACCTCTTTATGAAAAGAAGAACGACACTCCTGATATGTGAGGTGGCATGGATAGGGTCCCAATCAAACAAAGTTGTTGATTAGCCATTGAACCTTTCAGGTCATGTGATCAGTCACATTCCTGGAAGGAATTTCAAGATGTGGTAATGTATACGATGGATGAGTGTACATATATATATATATATATATATAAGTGTTTGTGTGTGTGGAGCTGCATGAGTATATAAGAGAGCTGTTGGTGTATGTAAGAAAGCTGTGTACAAGTATGTAGCAAAACAGTGCGTGTATGTAACAGAGGTGTAAGTGCATACTTCAAAGCTGTAGAAAAGCTATATGTGTTAGAACTGTGTTTGTGTATGGAGGAGAGTTGTGTGTGTATTTTGGAAAATTGCGTGTGTGATAGTAGTAGAGTTGTGTGTATGCAGGAGAGATGTGTGTATGTAGGAAAGAGGGTGGAAACTTATCAATGCTATAGGACCTATGCAAGAACCTAACATGATCAAATTTGACTCATGACAATACAGCTTTAAAAAATGCATTGGCAGCAATTGTACCGATCATCTACTTTCAATGAATTATCAGCAAATTGGTGAAAGTACACCTATTAAAAAAAAAATAACAGCCTCCTCCATATCCCCTCTAGCTGTCCTGTCCATCACCAAGATAGGTGCGTTTTCTGCCATTTTAGGTAGAAGTAATGTTCAACCAATTTGCTTCTAATTTAAACAAAGTAGTAGGAAAGTTTATCAAACAAACTCTACATATGAGCTCTATCTATTTTACAATACGTGTAATATGTATTCACAAAATGTCCATTTTCTATATGTGTGAACTTCACATCTTTTTTTTTTTTAGTAAGTTTTAGTGCATGATGAGGTGGTGTTTACCTATAGGATCCACCATCTCTTGGACTGGGCACCATTGATGGTATTTATTGGGCCCCACGTTCTTAAGTAAATCTCAATATTGCTTCAAAAAGGTAGCTATGCATATACAGTTTACAGACAGAATGTTAACATATTAAGCAAGAGTGTGACAACTTATCAGTGCTAAATGTGCCATAAAAAAACCCAGCATGTAAAATTCTTAGCTTTGACAAGTGACAACATATCTGGCAAAATGCATTGTAAACCAAATGTAATTTTTAGCTGCAGTAAATTTTAGACAATCAAAATGATGTTAAAATGTGTGTGTTTCTTACAGTCTAGAGGCTGCTTATTCTGATGGAGGAAAACACTGACAGCATCCTTCATGATCACTGAAAGAACTGTTCTCCTTTCTCCTGCCCCACACTGATCTATCTGATCGGTGCAGTGCAGGGGAGAAAGTCACCAGGACTTGCACGGATGTTGCGCATCCTGTGTAGCTGAAAAAACTTCTGCAAGACTAGCCCTTGGACCTCTTTATGAAAAGAAGAACAACACTCCTGATATGTGAGGTGGCATGGATAGGGTCCCAATCAAACAAAGTTGTTGATTAGCCATTGAACCTTTCAGGTCATGTGATCAGTCACATTCCTGGAAGGAATTTCAAGATGTGGTAATGTATACGATGGATGAGTGTACATATATATATATATATATATATATATATATATATATAAGTGTTTGTGTGTGTGGAGCTGCATGAGTATATAAGAGAGCTGTTGGTGTATGTAAGAAAGCTGTGTACAAGTATGTAGCAAAACAGTGCGTGTATGTAACAGAGGTGTGAGTGCATACTTCAAAGCTGTAGAAAAGCTATATGTGTTAGAACTGTGTTTGTGTATGGAGGAGAGTTGTGTGTGTATTTTGGAAAATTGCGTGTGTGATAGTAGTAGAGTTGTGTGTATGCAGGAGAGATGTGTGTATGTAGGAAAGAGGGTGGAAACTTATCAATGCTATAGGACCTATGCAAGAACCTAACATGATCAAATTTGACTCATGACAATACAGCTTTAAAAAATGCATTGGCAGCAATTGTACCGATCATCTACTTTCAATGAATTATCAGCAAATTGGTGAAAGTACACCTATTAAAAAAAAAATAACAGCCTCCTCCATATCCCCTCTAGCTGTCCTGTCCATCACCAAGATAGGTGCGTTTTCTGCCATTTTAGGTAGAAGTAATGTTCAACCAATTTGCTTCTAATTTAAACAAAGTAGTAGGAAAGTTTATCAAACAAACTCTACATATGAGCTCTATCTATTTTACAATACGTGTAATATGTATTCACAAAATGTCCATTTTCTATATGTGTGAACTTCACATCTTTTTTTTTTTTAGTAAGTTTTAGTGCATGATGAGGTGGTGTTTACCTATAGGATCCACCATCTCTTGGACTGGGCACCATTGATGGTATTTATTGGGCCCCACGTTCTTAAGTAAATCTCAATATTGCTTCAAAAAGGTAGCTATGCATATACAGTTTACAGACAGAATGTTAACATATTAAGCAAGAGTGTGACAACTTATCAGTGCTAAATGTGCCATAAAAAAACCCAGCATGTAAAATTCTTAGCTTTGACAAGTGACAACATATCTGGCAAAATGCATTGTAAACCAAATGTAATTTTTAGCTGCAGTAAATTTTAGACAATCAAAATGATGTTAAAATGTGTGTGTTTCTTACAGTCTAGAGGCTGCTTATTCTAATGGAGGAAAACACTGACAGCATCCTTCATGATCACTGAAAGAACTGTTCTCCTTTCTCCTGCCCCACACTGATCTATCTGATCGGTGCAGTGCAGGGGAGAAAGTCACCAGGACTTGCACGGATGTTGCGCATCCTGTGTAGCTGAAAAAACTTCTGCAAGACTAGCCCTTGGACCTCTTTATGAAAAGAAGAACGACACTCCTGATATGTGAGGTGGCATGGATAGGGTCCCAATCAAACAAAGTTGTTGATTAGCCATTGAACCTTTCAGGTCATGTGATCAGTCACATTCCTGGAAGGAATTTCAAGATGTGGTAATGTATACGATGGATGAGTGTACATATATATATATATATATATATATATATATATATAAGTGTTTGTGTGTGTGGAGCTGCATGAGTATATAAGAGAGCTGTTGGTGTATGTAAGAAAGCTGTGTACAAGTATGTAGCAAAACAGTGCGTGTATGTAACAGAGGTGTGAGTGCATACTTCAAAGCTGTAGAAAAGCTATATGTGTTAGAACTGTGTTTGTGTATGGAGGAGAGTTGTGTGTGTATTTTGGAAAATTGCGTGTGTGATAGTAGTAGAGTTGTGTGTATGCAGGAGAGATGTGTGTATGTAGGAAAGAGGGTGGAAACTTATCAATGCTATAGGACCTATGCAAGAACCTAACATGATCAAATTTGACTCATGACAATACAGCTTTAAAAAATGCATTGGCAGCAATTGTACCGATCATCTACTTTCAATGAATTATCAGCAAATTGGTGAAAGTACACCTATTAAAAAAAAAATAACAGCCTCCTCCATATCCCCTCTAGCTGTCCTGTCCATCACCAAGATAGGTGCGTTTTCTGCCATTTTAGGTAGAAGTAATGTTCAACCAATTTGCTTCTAATTTAAACAAAGTAGTAGGAAAGTTTATCAAACAAACTCTACATATGAGCTCTATCTATTTTACAATACGTGTAATATGTATTCACAAAATGTCCATTTTCTATATGTGTGAACTTCACATCTTTTTTTTTTTTAGTAAGTTTTAGTGCATGATGAGGTGGTGTTTACCTATAGGATCCACCATCTCTTGGACTGGGCACCATTGATGGTATTTATTGGGCCCCACGTTCTTAAGTAAATCTCAATATTGCTTCAAAAAGGTAGCTATGCATATACAGTTTACAGACAGAATGTTAACATATTAAGCAAGAGTGTGACAACTTATCAGTGCTAAATGTGCCATAAAAAAACCCAGCATGTAAAATTCTTAGCTTTGACAAGTGACAACATATCTGGCAAAATGCATTGTAAACCAAATGTAATTTTTAGCTGCAGTAAATTTTAGACAATCAAAATGATGTTAAAATGTGTGTGTTTCTTACAGTCTAGAGGCTGCTTATTCTGATGGAGGAAAACACTGACAGCATCCTTCATGATCACTGAAAGAACTGTTCTCCTTTCTCCTGCCCCACACTGATCTATCTGATCGGTGCAGTGCAGGGGAGAAAGTCACCAGGACTTGCACGGATGTTGCGCATCCTGTGTAGCTGAAAAAACTTCTGCAAGACTAGCCCTTGGACCTCTTTATGAAAAGAAGAACGACACTCCTGATATGTGAGGTGGCATGGATAGGGTCCCAATCAAACAAAGTTGTTGATTAGCCATTGAACCTTTCAGGTCATGTGATCAGTCACATTCCTGGAAGGAATTTCAAGATGTGGTAATGTATACGATGGATGAGTGTACATATATATATATATATATATATATATATATAAGTGTTTGTGTGTGTGGAGCTGCATGAGTATATAAGAGAGCTGTTGGTGTATGTAAGAAAGCTGTGTACAAGTATGTAGCAAAACAGTGCGTGTATGTAACAGAGGTGTAAGTGCATACTTCAAAGCTGTAGAAAAGCTATATGTGTTAGAACTGTGTTTGTGTATGGAGGAGAGTTGTGTGTGTATTTTGGAAAATTGCGTGTGTGATAGTAGTAGAGTTGTGTGTATGCAGGAGAGATGTGTGTATGTAGGAAAGAGGGTGGAAACTTATCAATGCTATAGGACCTATGCAAGAACCTAACATGATCAAATTTGACTCATGACAATACAGCTTTAAAAAATGCATTGGCAGCAATTGTACCGATCATCTACTTTCAATGAATTATCAGCAAATTGGTGAAAGTACACCTATTAAAAAAAAAATAACAGCCTCCTCCATATCCCCTCTAGCTGTCCTGTCCATCACCAAGATAGGTGCGTTTTCTGCCATTTTAGGTAGAAGTAATGTTCAACCAATTTGCTTCTAATTTAGACAAAGTAGTAGGAAAGTTTATCAAACAAACTCTACATATGAGCTCTATCTATTTTACAATACGTGTAATATGTATTCACAAAATGTCCATTTTCTATATGTGTGAACTTCACATCTTTTTTTTTTTTAGTAAGTTTTAGTGCATGATGAGGTGGTTTACCTATAGGATCCACCATCTCTTGGACTGGGCACCATTGATGGTATTTATTGGGCCCCACGTTCTTAAGTAAATCTCAATATTGCTTCAAAAAGGTAGCTATGCATATACAGTTTACAGACAGAATGTTAACATATTAAGCAAGAGTGTGACAACTTATCAGTGCTAAATGTGCCATAAAAAAACGCAGCATGTAAAATTCTTAGCTTTGACAAGTGACAACATATCTGGCAAAATGCATTGTAAACCAAATGTAATTTTTAGCTGCAGTAAATTTTAGACAATCAAAATGATGTTAAAATGTGTGTGTTTCTTACAGTCTAGAGGCTGCTTATTCTGATGGAGGAAAACACTGACAGCATCCTTCATGATCACTGAAAGAACTGTTCTCCTTTCTCCTGCCCCACACTGATCTATCTGATCGGTGCAGTGCAGGGGAGAAAGTCACCAGGACTTGCACGGATGTTGCGCATCCTGTGTTGCTGAAAAAACTTCTGCAAGACTAGCCCTTGGACCTCTTTATGAAAAGAAGAACGACACTCCTGATATGTGAGGTGGCATGGATAGGGTCCCAATCAAACAAAGTTGTTGATTAGCCATTGAACCTTTCAGGTCATGTGATCAGTCACATTCCTGGAAGGAATTTCAAGATGTGGTAATGTATACGATGGATGAGTGTACATATATATATACATATATATATATATATATAAGTGTTTGTGTGTGTGGAGCTGCATGAGTATATAAGAGAGCTGTTGGTGTATGTAAGAAAGCTGTGTACAAGTATGTAGCAAAACAGTGCGTGTATGTAACAGAGGTGTGAGTGCATACTTCAAAGCTGTAGAAAAGCTATATGTGTTAGAACTGTGTTTGTGTATGGAGGAGAGTTGTGTGTGTATTTTGGAAAATTGCGTGTGTGATAGTAGTAGAGTTGTGTGTATGCAGGAGAGATGTGTGTATGTAGGAAAGAGGGTGGAAACTTATCAATGCTATAGGACCTATGCAAGAACCTAACATGATCAAATTTGACTCATGACAATACAGCTTTAAAAAATGCATTGGCAGCAATTGTACCGATCATCTACTTTCAATGAATTATCAGCAAATTGGTGAAAGTACACCTATTAAAAAAAAAATAACAGCCTCCTCCATATCCCCTCTAGCTGTCCTGTCCATCACCAAGATAGGTGCGTTTTCTGCCATTTTAGGTAGAAGTAATGTTCAACCAATTTGCTTCTAATTTAAACAAAGTAGTAGGAAAGTTTATCAAACAAACTCTACATATGAGCTCTATCTATTTTACAATACGTGTAATATGTATTCACAAAATGTCCATTTTCTATATGTGTGAACTTCACATCTTTTTTTTTTTTAGTAAGTTTTAGTGCATGATGAGGTGGTGTTTACCTATAGGATCCACCATCTCTTGGACTGGGCACCATTGATGGTATTTATTGGGCCCCACGTTCTTAAGTAAATCTCAATATTGCTTCAAAAAGGTAGCTATGCATATACAGTTTACAGACAGAATGTTAACATATTAAGCAAGAGTGTGACAACTTATCAGTGCTAAATGTGCCATAAAAAAACCCAGCATGTAAAATTCTTAGCTTTGACAAGTGACAACATATCTGGCAAAATGCATTGTAAACCAAATGTAATTTTTAGCTGCAGTAAATTTTAGACAATCAAAATGATGTTAAAATGTGTGTGTTTCTTACAGTCTAGAGGCTGCTTATTCTGATGGAGGAAAACACTGACAGCATCCTTCATGATCACTGAAAGAACTGTTCTCCTTTCTCCTGCCCCACACTGATCTATCTGATCGGTGCAGTGCAGGGGAGAAAGTCACCAGGACTTGCACGGATGTTGCGCATCCTGTGTAGCTGAAAAAACTTCTGCAAGACTAGCCCTTGGACCTCTTTATGAAAAGAAGAACGACACTCCTGATATGTGAGGTGGCATGGATAGGGTCCCAATCAAACAAAGTTGTTGATTAGCCATTGAACCTTTCAGGTCATGTGATCAGTCACATTCCTGGAAGGAATTTCAAGATGTGGTAATGTATACGATGGATGAGTGTACATATATATATATATATATATATAAGTGTTTGTGTGTGTGGAGCTGCATGAGTATATAAGAGAGCTGTTGGTGTATGTAAGAAAGCTGTGTACAAGTATGTAGCAAAACAGTGCGTGTATGTAACAGAGGTGTAAGTGCATACTTCAAAGCTGTAGAAAAGCTATATGTGTTAGAACTGTGTTTGTGTATGGAGGAGAGTTGTGTGTGTATTTTGGAAAATTGCGTGTGTGATAGTAGTAGAGTTGTGTGTATGCAGGAGAGATGTGTGTATGTAGGAAAGAGGGTGGAAACTTATCAATGCTATAGGACCTATGCAAGAACCTAACATGATCAAATTTGACTCATGACAATACAGCTTTAAAAAATGCATTGGCAGCAATTGTACCGATCATCTACTTTCAATGAATTATCAGCAAATTGGTGAAAGTACACCTATTAAAAAAAAAATAACAGCCTCCTCCATATCCCCTCTAGCTGTCCTGTCCATCACCAAGATAGGTGCGTTTTCTGCCATTTTAGGTAGAAGTAATGTTCAACCAATTTGCTTCTAATTTAAACAAAGTAGTAGGAAAGTTTATCAAACAAACTCTACATATGAGCTCTATCTATTTTACAATACGTGTAATATGTATTCACAAAATGTCCATTTTCTATATGTGTGAACTTCACATCTTTTTTTTTTTTAGTAAGTTTTAGTGCATGATGAGGTGGTGTTTACCTATAGGATCCACCATCTCTTGGACTGGGCACCATTGATGGTATTTATTGGGCCCCACGTTCTTAAGTAAATCTCAATATTGCTTCAAAAAGGTAGCTATGCATATACAGTTTACAGACAGAATGTTAACATATTAAGCAAGAGTGTGACAACTTATCAGTGCTAAATGTGCCATAAAAAAACCCAGCATGTAAAATTCTTAGCTTTGACAAGTGACAACATATCTGGCAAAATGCATTGTAAACCAAATGTAATTTTTAGCTGCAGTAAATTTTAGACAATCAAAATGATGTTAAAATGTGTGTGTTTCTTACAGTCTAGAGGCTGCTTATTCTGATGGAGGAAAACACTGACAGCATCCTTCATGATCACTGAAAGAACTGTTCTCCTTTCTCCTGCCCCACACTGATCTATCTGATCGGTGCAGTGCAGGGGAGAAAGTCACCAGGACTTGCACGGATGTTGCGCATCCTGTGTAGCTGAAAAAACTTCTGCAAGACTAGCCCTTGGACCTCTTTATGAAAAGAAGAACAACACTCCTGATATGTGAGGTGGCATGGATAGGGTCCCAATCAAACAAAGTTGTTGATTAGCCATTGAACCTTTCAGGTCATGTGATCAGTCACATTCCTGGAAGGAATTTCAAGATGTGGTAATGTATACGATGGATGAGTGTACATATATATATATATATATATATATATATATATATAAGTGTTTGTGTGTGTGGAGCTGCATGAGTATATAAGAGAGCTGTTGGTGTATGTAAGAAAGCTGTGTACAAGTATGTAGCAAAACAGTGCGTGTATGTAACAGAGGTGTGAGTGCATACTTCAAAGCTGTAGAAAAGCTATATGTGTTAGAACTGTGTTTGTGTATGGAGGAGAGTTGTGTGTGTATTTTGGAAAATTGCGTGTGTGATAGTAGTAGAGTTGTGTGTATGCAGGAGAGATGTGTGTATGTAGGAAAGAGGGTGGAAACTTATCAATGCTATAGGACCTATGCAAGAACCTAACATGATCAAATTTGACTCATGACAATACAGCTTTAAAAAATGCATTGGCAGCAATTGTACCGATCATCTACTTTCAATGAATTATCAGCAAATTGGTGAAAGTACACCTATTAAAAAAAAAATAACAGCCTCCTCCATATCCCCTCTAGCTGTCCTGTCCATCACCAAGATAGGTGCGTTTTCTGCCATTTTAGGTAGAAGTAATGTTCAACCAATTTGCTTCTAATTTAAACAAAGTAGTAGGAAAGTTTATCAAACAAACTCTACATATGAGCTCTATCTATTTTACAATACGTGTAATATGTATTCACAAAATGTCCATTTTCTATATGTGTGAACTTCACATCTTTTTTTTTTTTAGTAAGTTTTAGTGCATGATGAGGTGGTGTTTACCTATAGGATCCACCATCTCTTGGACTGGGCACCATTGATGGTATTTATTGGGCCCCACGTTCTTAAGTAAATCTCAATATTGCTTCAAAAAGGTAGCTATGCATATACAGTTTACAGACAGAATGTTAACATATTAAGCAAGAGTGTGACAACTTATCAGTGCTAAATGTGCCATAAAAAAACCCAGCATGTAAAATTCTTAGCTTTGACAAGTGACAACATATCTGGCAAAATGCATTGTAAACCAAATGTAATTTTTAGCTGCAGTAAATTTTAGACAATCAAAATGATGTTAAAATGTGTGTGTTTCTTACAGTCTAGAGGCTGCTTATTCTGATGGAGGAAAACACTGACAGCATCCTTCATGATCACTGAAAGAACTGTTCTCCTTTCTCCTGCCCCACACTGATCTATCTGATCGGTGCAGTGCAGGGGAGAAAGTCACCAGGACTTGCACGGATGTTGCGCATCCTGTGTAGCTGAAAAAACTTCTGCAAGACTAGCCCTTGGACCTCTTTATGAAAAGAAGAACGACACTCCTGATATGTGAGGTGGCATGGATAGGGTCCCAATCAAACAAAGTTGTTGATTAGCCATTGAACCTTTCAGGTCATGTGATCAGTCACATTCCTGGAAGGAATTTCAAGATGTGGTAATGTATACGATGGATGAGTGTACATATATATATATATATATATAAGTGTTTGTGTGTGTGGAGCTGCATGAGTATATAAGAGAGCTGTTGGTGTATGTAAGAAAGCTGTGTACAAGTATGTAGCAAAACAGTGCGTGTATGTAACAGAGGTGTAAGTGCATACTTCAAAGCTGTAGAAAAGCTATATGTGTTAGAACTGTGTTTGTGTATGGAGGAGAGTTGTGTGTGTATTTTGGAAAATTGCGTGTGTGATAGTAGTAGAGTTGTGTGTATGCAGGAGAGATGTGTGTATGTAGGAAAGAGGGTGGAAACTTATCAATGCTATAGGACCTATGCAAGAACCTAACATGATCAAATTTGACTCATGACAATACAGCTTTAAAAAATGCATTGGCAGCAATTGTACCGATCATCTACTTTCAATGAATTATCAGCAAATTGGTGAAAGTACACCTATTAAAAAAAAAATAACAGCCTCCTCCATATCCCCTCTAGCTGTCCTGTCCATCACCAAGATAGGTGCGTTTTCTGCCATTTTAGGTAGAAGTAATGTTCAACCAATTTGCTTCTAATTTAGACAAAGTAGTAGGAAAGTTTATCAAACAAACTCTACATATGAGCTCTATCTATTTTACAATACGTGTAATATGTATTCACAAAATGTCCATTTTCTATATGTGTGAACTTCACATCTTTTTTTTTTTTAGTAAGTTTTAGTGCATGATGAGGTGGTTTACCTATAGGATCCACCATCTCTTGGACTGGGCACCATTGATGGTATTTATTGGGCCCCACGTTCTTAAGTAAATCTCAATATTGCTTCAAAAAGGTAGCTATGCATATACAGTTTACAGACAGAATGTTAACATATTAAGCAAGAGTGTGACAACTTATCAGTGCTAAATGTGCCATAAAAAAACGCAGCATGTAAAATTCTTAGCTTTGACAAGTGACAACATATCTGGCAAAATGCATTGTAAACCAAATGTAATTTTTAGCTGCAGTAAATTTTAGACAATCAAAATGATGTTGAAATGTGTGTGTTTCTTACAGTCTAGAGGCTGCTTATTCTGATGGAGGAAAACACTGACAGCATCCTTCATGATCACTGAAAGAACTGTTCTCCTTTCTCCTGCCCCACACTGATCTATCTGATCGGTGCAGTGCAGGGGAGAAAGTCACCAGGACTTGCACGGATGTTGCGCATCCTGTGTTGCTGAAAAAACTTCTGCAAGACTAGCCCTTGGACCTCTTTATGAAAAGAAGAACGACACTCCTGATATGTGAGGTGGCATGGATAGGGTCCCAATCAAACAAAGTTGTTGATTAGCCATTGAACCTTTCAGGTCATGTGATCAGTCACATTCCTGGAAGGAATTTCAAGATGTGGTAATGTATACGATGGATGAGTGTACATATATATATACATATATATATATATATATAAGTGTTTGTGTGTGTGGAGCTGCATGAGTATATAAGAGAGCTGTTGGTGTATGTAAGAAAGCTGTGTACAAGTATGTAGCAAAACAGTGCGTGTATGTAACAGAGGTGTGAGTGCATACTTCAAAGCTGTAGAAAAGCTATATGTGTTAGAACTGTGTTTGTGTATGGAGGAGAGTTGTGTGTGTATTTTGGAAAATTGCGTGTGTGATAGTAGTAGAGTTGTGTGTATGCAGGAGAGATGTGTGTATGTAGGAAAGAGGGTGGAAACTTATCAATGCTATAGGACCTATGCAAGAACCTAACATGATCAAATTTGACTCATGACAATACAGCTTTAAAAAATGCATTGGCAGCAATTGTACCGATCATCTACTTTCAATGAATTATCAGCAAATTGGTGAAAGTACACCTATTAAAAAAAAAATAACAGCCTCCTCCATATCCCCTCTAGCTGTCCTGTCCATCACCAAGATAGGTGCGTTTTCTGCCATTTTAGGTAGAAGTAATGTTCAACCAATTTGCTTCTAATTTAAACAAAGTAGTAGGAAAGTTTATCAAACAAACTCTACATATGAGCTCTATCTATTTTACAATACGTGTAATATGTATTCACAAAATGTCCATTTTCTATATGTGTGAACTTCACATCTTTTTTTTTTTTAGTAAGTTTTAGTGCATGATGAGGTGGTGTTTACCTATAGGATCCACCATCTCTTGGACTGGGCACCATTGATGGTATTTATTGGGCCCCACGTTCTTAAGTAAATCTCAATATTGCTTCAAAAAGGTAGCTATGCATATACAGTTTACAGACAGAATGTTAACATATTAAGCAAGAGTGTGACAACTTATCAGTGCTAAATGTGCCATAAAAAAACCCAGCATGTAAAATTCTTAGCTTTGACAAGTGACAACATATCTGGCAAAATGCATTGTAAACCAAATGTAATTTTTAGCTGCAGTAAATTTTAGACAATCAAAATGATGTTAAAATGTGTGTGTTTCTTACAGTCTAGAGGCTGCTTATTCTGATGGAGGAAAACACTGACAGCATCCTTCATGATCACTGAAAGAACTGTTCTCCTTTCTCCTGCCCCACACTGATCTATCTGATCGGTGCAGTGCAGGGGAGAAAGTCACCAGGACTTGCACGGATGTTGCGCATCCTGTGTAGCTGAAAAAACTTCTGCAAGACTAGCCCTTGGACCTCTTTATGAAAAGAAGAACGACACTCCTGATATGTGAGGTGGCATGGATAGGGTCCCAATCAAACAAAGTTGTTGATTAGCCATTGAACCTTTCAGGTCATGTGATCAGTCACATTCCTGGAAGGAATTTCAAGATGTGGTAATGTATACGATGGATGAGTGTACATATATATATATATATATATATATAAGTGTTTGTGTGTGTGGAGCTGCATGAGTATATAAGAAAGCTGTTGGTGTATGTAAGAAAGCTGTGTACAAGTATGTAGCAAAACAGTGCGTGTATGTAACAGAGGTGTAAGTGCATACTTCAAAGCTGTAGAAAAGCTATATGTGTTAGAACTGTGTTTGTGTATGGAGGAGAGTTGTGTGTGTATTTTGGAAAATTGCGTGTGTGATAGTAGTAGAGTTGTGTGTATGCAGGAGAGATGTGTGTATGTAGGAAAGAGGGTGGAAACTTATCAATGCTATAGGACCTATGCAAGAACCTAACATGATCAAATTTGACTCATGACAATACAGCTTTAAAAAATGCATTGGCAGCAATTGTACCGATCATCTACTTTCAATGAATTATCAGCAAATTGGTGAAAGTACACCTATTAAAAAAAAAATAACAGCCTCCTCCATATCCCCTCTAGCTGTCCTGTCCATCACCAAGATAGGTGCGTTTTCTGCCATTTTAGGTAGAAGTAATGTTCAACCAATTTGCTTCTAATTTAAACAAAGTAGTAGGAAAGTTTATCAAACAAACTCTACATATGAGCTCTATCTATTTTACAATACGTGTAATATGTATTCACAAAATGTCCATTTTCTATATGTGTGAACTTCACATCTTTTTTTTTTTTAGTAAGTTTTAGTGCATGATGAGGTGGTGTTTACCTATAGGATCCACCATCTCTTGGACTGGGCACCATTGATGGTATTTATTGGGCCCCACGTTCTTAAGTAAATCTCAATATTGCTTCAAAAAGGTAGCTATGCATATACAGTTTACAGACAGAATGTTAACATATTAAGCAAGAGTGTGACAACTTATCAGTGCTAAATGTGCCATAAAAAAACCCAGCATGTAAAATTCTTAGCTTTGACAAGTGACAACATATCTGGCAAAATGCATTGTAAACCAAATGTAATTTTTAGCTGCAGTAAATTTTAGACAATCAAAATGATGTTAAAATGTGTGTGTTTCTTACAGTCTAGAGGCTGCTTATTCTGATGGAGGAAAACACTGACAGCATCCTTCATGATCACTGAAAGAACTGTTCTCCTTTCTCCTGCCCCACACTGATCTATCTGATCGGTGCAGTGCAGGGGAGAAAGTCACCAGGACTTGCACGGATGTTGCGCATCCTGTGTAGCTGAAAAAACTTCTGCAAGACTAGCCCTTGGACCTCTTTATGAAAAGAAGAACGACACTCCTGATATGTGAGGTGGCATGGATAGGGTCCCAATCAAACAAAGTTGTTGATTAGCCATTGAACCTTTCAGGTCATGTGATCAGTCACATTCCTGGAAGGAATTTCAAGATGTGGTAATGTATACGATGGATGAGTGTACATATATATATATATATATATATATAAGTGTTTGTGTGTGTGGAGCTGCATGAGTATATAAGAAAGCTGTTGGTGTATGTAAGAAAGCTGTGTACAAGTATGTAGCAAAACAGTGCGTGTATGTAACAGAGGTGTAAGTGCATACTTCAAAGCTGTAGAAAAGCTATATGTGTTAGAACTGTGTTTGTGTATGGAGGAGAGTTGTGTGTGTATTTTGGAAAATTGCGTGTGTGATAGTAGTAGAGTTGTGTGTATGCAGGAGAGATGTGTGTATGTAGGAAAGAGGGTGGAAACTTATCAATGCTATAGGACCTATGCAAGAACCTAACATGATCAAATTTGACTCATGACAATACAGCTTTAAAAAATGCATTGGCAGCAATTGTACCGATCATCTACTTTCAATGAATTATCAGCAAATTGGTGAAAGTACACCTATTAAAAAAAAAATAACAGCCTCCTCCATATCCCCTCTAGCTGTCCTGTCCATCACCAAGATAGGTGCGTTTTCTGCCATTTTAGGTAGAAGTAATGTTCAACCAATTTGCTTCTAATTTAGACAAAGTAGTAGGAAAGTTTATCAAACAAACTCTACATATGAGCTCTATCTATTTTACAATACGTGTAATATGTATTCACAAAATGTCCATTTTCTATATGTGTGAACTTCACATCTTTTTTTTTTTTAGTAAGTTTTAGTGCATGATGAGGTGGTTTACCTATAGGATCCACCATCTCTTGGACTGGGCACCATTGATGGTATTTATTGGGCCCCACGTTCTTAAGTAAATCTCAATATTGCTTCAAAAAGGTAGCTATGCATATACAGTTTACAGACAGAATGTTAACATATTAAGCAAGAGTGTGACAACTTATCAGTGCTAAATGTGCCATAAAAAAACGCAGCATGTAAAATTCTTAGCTTTGACAAGTGACAACATATCTGGCAAAATGCATTGTAAACCAAATGTAATTTTTAGCTGCAGTAAATTTTAGACAATCAAAATGATGTTAAAATGTGTGTGTTTCTTACAGTCTAGAGGCTGCTTATTCTGATGGAGGAAAACACTGACAGCATCCTTCATGATCACTGAAAGAACTGTTCTCCTTTCTCCTGCCCCACACTGATCTATCTGATCGGTGCAGTGCAGGGGAGAAAGTCACCAGGACTTGCACGGATGTTGCGCATCCTGTGTAGCTGAAAAAACTTCTGCAAGACTAGCCCTTGGACCTCTTTATGAAAAGAAGAACGACACTCCTGATATGTGAGGTGGCATGGATAGGGTCCCAATCAAACAAAGTTGTTGATTAGCCATTGAACCTTTCAGGTCATGTGATCAGTCACATTCCTGGAAGGAATTTCAAGATGTGGTAATGTATACGATGGATGAGTGTACATATATATATATATATATATATAAGTGTTTGTGTGTGTGGAGCTGCATGAGTATATAAGAGAGCTGTTGGTGTATGTAAGAAAGCTGTGTACAAGTATGTAGCAAAACAGTGCGTGTATGTAACAGAGGTGTAAGTGCATACTTCAAAGCTGTAGAAAAGCTATATGTGTTAGAACTGTGTTTGTGTATGGAGGAGAGTTGTGTGTGTATTTTGGAAAATTGCGTGTGTGATAGTAGTAGAGTTGTGTGTATGCAGGAGAGATGTGTGTATGTAGGAAAGAGGGTGGAAACTTATCAATGCTATAGGACCTATGCAAGAACCTAACATGATCAAATTTGACTCATGACAATACAGCTTTAAAAAATGCATTGGCAGCAATTGTACCGATCATCTACTTTCAATGAATTATCAGCAAATTGGTGAAAGTACACCTATTAAAAAAAAAATAACAGCCTCCTCCATATCCCCTCTAGCTGTCCTGTCCATCACCAAGATAGGTGCGTTTTCTGCCATTTTAGGTAGAAGTAATGTTCAACCAATTTGCTTCTAATTTAGACAAAGTAGTAGGAAAGTTTATCAAACAAACTCTACATATGAGCTCTATCTATTTTACAATACGTGTAATATGTATTCACAAAATGTCCATTTTCTATATGTGTGAACTTCACATCTTTTTTTTTTTTAGTAAGTTTTAGTGCATGATGAGGTGGTTTACCTATAGGATCCACCATCTCTTGGACTGGGCACCATTGATGGTATTTATTGGGCCCCACGTTCTTAAGTAAATCTCAATATTGCTTCAAAAAGGTAGCTATGCATATACAGTTTACAGACAGAATGTTAACATATTAAGCAAGAGTGTGACAACTTATCAGTGCTAAATGTGCCATAAAAAAACGCAGCATGTAAAATTCTTAGCTTTGACAAGTGACAACATATCTGGCAAAATGCATTGTAAACCAAATGTAATTTTTAGCTGCAGTAAATTTTAGACAATCAAAATGATGTTAAAATGTGTGTGTTTCTTACAGTCTAGAGGCTGCTTATTCTGATGGAGGAAAACACTGACAGCATCCTTCATGATCACTGAAAGAACTGTTCTCCTTTCTCCTGCCCCACACTGATCTATCTGATCGGTGCAGTGCAGGGGAGAAAGTCACCAGGACTTGCACGGATGTTGCGCATCCTGTGTAGCTGAAAAAACTTCTGCAAGACTAGCCCTTGGACCTCTTTATGAAAAGAAGAACGACACTCCTGATATGTGAGGTGGCATGGATAGGGTCCCAATCAAACAAAGTTGTTGATTAGCCATTGAACCTTTCAGGTCATGTGATCAGTCACATTCCTGGAAGGAATTTCAAGATGTGGTAATGTATACGATGGATGAGTGTACATATATATATATATATATATATATATATATATAAGTGTTTGTGTGTGTGGAGCTGCATGAGTATATAAGAGAGCTGTTGGTGTATGTAAGAAAGCTGTGTACAAGTATGTAGCAAAACAGTGCGTGTATGTAACAGAGGTGTGTGCATACTTCAAAGCTGTAGAAAAGCTATATGTGTTAGAACTGTGTTTGTGTATGGAGGAGAGTTGTGTGTGTATTTTGGAAAATTGCGTGTGTGATAGTAGTAGAGTTGTGTGTATGCAGGAGAGATGTGTGTATGTAGGAAAGAGGGTGGAAACTTATCAATGCTATAGGACCTATGCAAGAACCTAACATGATCAAATTTGACTCATGACAATACAGCTTTAAAAAATGCATTGGCAGCAATTGTACCGATCATCTACTTTCAATGAATTATCAGCAAATTGGTGAAAGTACACCTATTAAAAAAAAAATAACAGCCTCCTCCATATCCCCTCTAGCTGTCCTGTCCATCACCAAGATAGGTGCGTTTTCTGCCATTTTAGGTAGAAGTAATGTTCAACCAATTTGCTTCTAATTTAAACAAAGTAGTAGGAAAGTTTATCAAACAAACTCTACATATGAGCTCTATCTATTTTACAATACGTGTAATATGTATTCA
>NW_027366057.1:0-83007 GCF_046119375.1 Phyllobates terribilis
AGTGAGTGCAGCTCTGGGGTATAATACAGGATGTAACTCAGGATCAGTAATGTAATGTATGTACACAGTGACTGCACCAGCAGAATAGTGAGTGCAGCTCTGGAGTAAAATACAGGAGGTAACTTAGAATCAGTAATGTAATGTATATACACAGTGACTGCACCAGCAGAATAGTGAGTGCAGCTCTGGAGTATAATACAGGATGTAACTCAGGATCAGTAATGTAATGTATGTACACAGTGACTGCACCAGCAGAATAGTGAGTGCAGCTCTGGAGTATAATACAGGATGTAACTCAGGATCAGTAATGTAATGTATGTACACAGTGACTGCACCAGCAGAATAGTGAGTGCAGCTCTGGGGTATAATACAGGATGTAACTCAGGATCAGTAATGTAATGTATGTACACCGTGACTGCACCAGCAGAATAGTGAGTGCAGCTCTGGAGTATAATACAGGATGTAACTCAGGATCAGTAATGTAATGTATGTACACAGTGACTGCACCAGCAGAATAGTGAGTGCAGCTCTGGAGTATAATACAGGAGGTAAATCAGGATCAGTAATGTAATGTATGTACACAGTGACTGCACCAGCAGAATAGTGAGTGCAGCTCTGGAGTATAATACAGGATGTAACTCAGGATCAGTAATGTAATGTATGTACACAGTGACTGCATCAGCAGAATAGTGAGTGCAGCTCTGGAGTATAATACAGGAGGTAACTCAGGATCAGTAATGTAATGTATGTACACAGTGACTGCACCAGCAGAATAGTGAGTGCAGCTCTGGAGTATAATACAAGATGTAACTCAGGATCAGTAATGTAATGTATGTACACAGTGTCTGCACCAGCAGAATAGTGAGTGCAGCTCTGGGGTATAATACAGGAGGTAACTCAGGATCAGTAATGTAATGTATGTACACAGTGACTGCACCAGCAGAATAGTGAGTGCAGCTCTGGAGTATAATACAGGATGTAACTCATAATCAGTAATGTAATGTATGTACACAGTGACTGCACCAGCAGAATAGTGAGTGCAGCTCTGGAGTATAATACAGGAGGTAACTCAGGATCAGTAATGTAATGTATGTACACAGTGACTGCACCAGCAGAATAGTGAGTGCAGCTCTGGAGTATAATACAGGAGGTAACTCAGTATCAGTAATGTAATGTATGTACACAGTGAATGCACCAGCAGAATAGTGAGTGCAGCTCTGGAGTATAATACAGGATGTAACTCAGGATCAGTAATGTAATGTATGTACACAGTGACTGCACCAGCAGAATAGTGAGTGCAGCTCTGGAGTATAATACAGGATGTAACTCAGGATCAGTAATGTAATGTATATACACAGTGACTGCACCAGCAGAATAGTGAGTGCAGCTCTGGAGTATAATTCAGGAGGTAACTCAGGGTCAGTAATGTAATGTATGTACACAGTGACTGCACCAGCAGAATAGTGAGTGCAGCTCTGGAGTTTTAATACAGGATGTAACTCAGGATCAGTAATGTAATGTATGTACACAGTGACTGCACCAGTAGAATAGTGATTGCAGCTCTGGAGTATAATACAGGATGTAACTCAGGATCAGTAATGTAATGTATGTACACAGTGACTGCACCAGCAGAATAGTGAGTGCAGCTCTGGAGTATAATACAGGATGTAACTCAGGATCAGTAATGTAATGTATGTACACAGTGACTGCACCAGCAGAATAGTGATTGCAGCTCTGGAGTATACTACAGGATGTAACTCAGGATCAGTAATGTAATGTATGTACACAGTGACTGCACCAGCAGAATAGTGATTGCAGCTCTGGAGTATAATACAGGATGTAACTCAGGATCAGTAATGTAATGTATGTACACAGTGACTGCACCAGCAGAATAGTGAGTGCAGCTCTGGGGTATAATACAGGAGGTAACTCAGGATCAGTAATGTAATGTATGTACACAGTGACTGCACCAGCAGAATAGTGAGTGCAGCTCTGGAGTATAATACAGGAGGTAACTCGGGATCAGTAATGTAATGTATGTACACAGTGACTGCACCAGCAGAATAGTGAGTGCAGCTCTGGAGTATAATACAGGATATAACTCAGGATCAGTAATGTAATATATGTACACAGTGACTGCTCCAGCAGAATAGTGAGTGCAGCTCTGGGGTATAATACAGGATGTAACTCAGGATCAGTAATGGATGTACATAGTGATTGCACCAGCAGAATAGTGAGTGCAGCTCTGGGGTATAATACAGGATGTAACTCAGGATCAGTAATGTAATGTATGTACACGGTGACTGCACCAGCAGAATAGTGAGTGCAGCTCTGGAGTAAAATACAGGAGGTAACATAGAATCAGTAATGTAATGTATATACACAGTGACTGCACCAGCAGAATAGTGAGTGCAGCTCTGGAGTATAATACAGGATGTAACTCAGGATCAGTAATGTAATGTATGTACACAGTGACTGCACCAGCAGAATAGTGAGTGCAGCTCTGGAGTATAATACAGGAGGTAACTCAGGATCAGTAATGTAATGTATGTACACAGTGACTGCACCAGCAGAATAGTGAGTGCAGCTCTGGAGTAAAATACAGGATGTAACTCAGGATCAGTAATGTATGTACACAGTGACTGCACCAGCAGAATAGTGAGTGCAGCTCTGGAGTATAATACAGGATGTAACTCAGGATCAGTAATGTAATGTATGTACACCGTGACTGCACCAGCAGAATAGTGAGTGCAGCTCTGGAGTATAATACAGGATGTAACTCAGGATCAGTAATGTAATGTATGTACACAGTGACTGCACCAGCAGAATAGTGAGTGCAGCTCTGGAGTATAATACAGGAGGTAAATCAGGATCAGTAATGTAATGTATGTACACAGTGACTGCACCAGCAGAATAGTGAGTGCAGCTCTGGAGTATAATACAGGATGTATCTCAGGATCAGTAATGTATGTACACAGTGACTGCACCAGCAGAATAGTGAGTGCAGCTCTGGAGTATAATACAGGATGTAACTCAGGATCAGTAATGTAATGTATGTACACCGTGACTGCACCAGCAGAATAGTGAGTGCAGCTCTGGAGTATAATACAGGATGTAACTCAGGATCAGTAATGTAATGTATGTACACAGTGACTGCACCAGCAGAATAGTGAGTGCAGCTCTGGAGTATAATACAGGAGGTAAATCAGGATCAGTAATGTAATGTATGTACACAGTGACTGCACCAGCAGAATAGTGAGTGCAGCTCTGGAGTAAAATACAGGATGTAACTCAGGATCAGTAATGTAATGTATGTACACAGTGACTGCATCAGCAGAATAGTGAGTGCAGCTCTGGAGTATAATACAGGAGGTAACTCAGGATCAGTAATGTAATGTATGTACACAGTGACTGCACCAGCAGAATAGTGAGTGCAGCTCTGGAGTATAATACAAGATGTAACTCAGGATCAGTAATGTAATGTATGTACACAGTGTCTGCACCAGCAGAATAGTGAGTGCAGCTCTGGGGTATAATACAGGAGGTAACTCAGGATCAGTAATGTAATGTATGTACACAGTGACTGCACCAGCAGAATAGTGAGTGCAGCTCTGGAGTATAATACAGGATGTAACTCATAATCAGTAATGTAATGTATGTACACAGTGACTGCACCAGCAGAATAGTGAGTGCAGCTCTGGAGTATAATACAGGAGGTAACTCAGGATCAGTAATGTAATGTATGTACACAGTGACTGCACCAGCAGAATAGTGAGTGCAGCTCTGGAGTATAATACAGGAGGTAACTCAGTATCAGTAATGTAATGTATGTACACAGTGAATGCACCAGCAGAATAGTGAGTGCAGCTCTGGAGTATAATACAGGATGTAACTCAGGATCAGTAATGTAATGTATGTACACAGTGACTGCACCAGCAGAATAGTGAGTGCAGCTCTGGAGTATAATACAGGATGTAACTCAGGATCAGTAATGTAATGTATATACACAGTGACTGCACCAGCAGAATAGTGAGTGCAGCTCTGGAGTATAATTCAGGAGGTAACTCAGGGTCAGTAATGTAATGTATGTACACAGTGACTGCACCAGCAGAATAGTGAGTGCAGCTCTGGAGTTTTAATACAGGATGTAACTCAGGATCAGTAATGTAATGTATGTACACAGTGACTGCACCAGTAGAATAGTGATTGCAGCTCTGGAGTATAATACAGGATGTAACTCAGGATCAGTAATGTAATGTATGTACACAGTGACTGCACCAGCAGAATAGTGAGTGCAGCTCTGGAGTATAATACAGGATGTAACTCAGGATCAGTAATGTAATGTATGTACACAGTGACTGCACCAGCAGAATAGTGATTGCAGCTCTGGAGTATACTACAGGATGTAACTCAGGATCAGTAATGTAATGTATGTACACAGTGACTGCACCAGCAGAATAGTGATTGCAGCTCTGGAGTATAATACAGGATGTAACTCAGGATCAGTAATGTAATGTATGTACACAGTGACTGCACCAGCAGAATAGTGAGTGCAGCTCTGGGGTATAATACAGGAGGTAACTCAGGATCAGTAATGTAATGTATGTACACAGTGACTGCACCAGCAGAATAGTGAGTGCAGCTCTGGAGTATAATACAGGAGGTAACTCGGGATCAGTAATGTAATGTATGTACACAGTGACTGCACCAGCAGAATAGTGAGTGCAGCTCTGGAGTATAATACAGGATATAACTCAGGATCAGTAATGTAATATATGTACACAGTGACTGCTCCAGCAGAATAGTGAGTGCAGCTCTGGGGTATAATACAGGATGTAACTCAGGATCAGTAATGGATGTACATAGTGATTGCACCAGCAGAATAGTGAGTGCAGCTCTGGGGTATAATACAGGATGTAACTCAGGATCAGTAATGTAATGTATGTACACGGTGACTGCACCAGCAGAATAGTGAGTGCAGCTCTGGAGTAAAATACAGGAGGTAACATAGAATCAGTAATGTAATGTATATACACAGTGACTGCACCAGCAGAATAGTGAGTGCAGCTCTGGAGTATAATACAGGATGTAACTCAGGATCAGTAATGTAATGTATGTACACAGTGACTGCACCAGCAGAATAGTGAGTGCAGCTCTGGAGTATAATACAGGAGGTAACTCAGGATCAGTAATGTAATGTATGTACACAGTGACTGCACCAGCAGAATAGTGAGTGCAGCTCTGGAGTAAAATACAGGATGTAACTCAGGATCAGTAATGTATGTACACAGTGACTGCACCAGCAGAATAGTGAGTGCAGCTCTGGAGTATAATACAGGATGTAACTCAGGATCAGTAATGTAATGTATGTACACCGTGACTGCACCAGCAGAATAGTGAGTGCAGCTCTGGAGTATAATACAGGATGTAACTCAGGATCAGTAATGTAATGTATGTACACAGTGACTGCACCAGCAGAATAGTGAGTGCAGCTCTGGAGTATAATACAGGAGGTAAATCAGGATCAGTAATGTAATGTATGTACACAGTGACTGCACCAGCAGAATAGTGAGTGCAGCTCTGGAGTATAATACAGGATGTATCTCAGGATCAGTAATGTATGTACACAGTGACTGCACCAGCAGAATAGTGAGTGCAGCTCTGGAGTATAATACAGGATGTAACTCAGGATCAGTAATGTAATGTATGTACACCGTGACTGCACCAGCAGAATAGTGAGTGCAGCTCTGGAGTATAATACAGGATGTAACTCAGGATCAGTAATGTAATGTATGTACACAGTGACTGCACCAGCAGAATAGTGAGTGCAGCTCTGGAGTATAATACAGGAGGTAAATCAGGATCAGTAATGTAATGTATGTACACAGTGACTGCACCAGCAGAATAGTGAGTGCAGCTCTGGAGTAAAATACAGGATGTAACTCAGGATCAGTAATGTAATGTATGTACACAGTGACTGCACCAGCAGAATAGTGAGTGCAGCTCTGGGGTATAATACAGGAGGTAACTCAGGATCAGTAATGTAATGTATGTACACAGTGACTGCACCAGCAGAATAGTGAGTGCAGCTCTGGAGTATAATACAGGATGTAACTCATAATCAGTAATGGAATGTATGTACACAGTGACTGCACCAGCAGAATAGTGAGTGCAGCTCTGGAGTATAATACAGGAGGTAACTCAGGATCAGTAATGTAATGTATGTACACAGTGACTGCACCAGCAGAATAGTGAGTGCAGCTCTGGAGTATAATACAGGAGGTAACTCAGGATCAATAATGTAATGTATGTACACAGTGACTGCACCAGCAGAATAGTGAGTGCAGCTCTGGAGTATAATACAGGATGTAATTCAGGATCAGTAATGTAATGTATGTACACAGTGACTGCACCAGCAGAATAGTGAGTGCAGCTCTGGAGTATAATACAGGATGTAACTCATGATCAGTAATGTAATGTATGTACACAGTGACTGCACCAGCAGAATAGTGAGTGCAGCTCTGGAGTATAATACAGGAGGTAACTCAGGATCAGTAATGTAATGTATGTACACAGTGACTGCACCAGCAGAATAGTGAGTGCAGCTCTGGAGTATAATACAGGATGTAACTCAGGATCAGTAATGTAATGTATGTACACAGTGACTGCACCAGCAGAATAGTGAGTGCAGCTCTGGAGTATAATACAGGAGGTAACTCAGTATCAGTAATGTAATGTATGTACACAGTGAATGCACCAGCAGAATAGTGAGTGCAGCTCTGGAGTATAATACAGGATGTAACTCAGGATCAGTAATGTAATGTATGTACACAGTGACTGCACCAGCAGAATAGTGAGTGCAGCTCTGAAGTATAATACAGGATGTAACTCAGGATCAGTAATGTAATGTATATACACAGTGACTGCACCAGCAGAATAGTGAGTGCAGCCCTGGAGTATAATACAGGAGGTAACTCAGGGTCAGTAATGTAATGTATGTACACAGTGACTGCACCAGCAGAATAGTGAGTGCAGCTCTGGAGTTTTAATACAGGATGTAACTCAGGATCAGTAATGTAATGTATGTACACAGTGACTGCACCAGCAGAATAGTGATTGCAGCTCTGGAGTATAATACAGGATGTAACTCAGGATCAGTAATGTAATGTATGTACACAGTGACTGCACCAGCAGAATAGTGAGTGCAGCTCTGGGGTATAATACAGGAGGTAACTCAGGATCAGTAATGTAATGTATGTACACAGTGACTGCACCAGCAGAATAGTGAGTGCAGCTCTAGAGTATAATACAGGAGGTAACTCGGGATCAGTAATGTAATGTATGTACACAGTGACTGCACCAGCAGAATAGTGAGTGCAGCTCTGGAGTATAATACAGGATATAACTCAGGATCAGTAATGTAATATATGTACACAGTGACTGCTCCAGCAGAATAGTGAGTGCAGCTCTGGAGTATAATACAGGATGTAACTCAGGATCAGTAATGGATGTACATAGTGATTGCACCAGCAGAATAGTGAGTGCAGCTCTGGGGTATAATACAGGATGTAACTCAGGATCAGTAATGTAATGTATGTACACAGTGACTGCACCAGCAGAATAGTGAGTGCAGCTCTGGAGTAAAATACAGGAGGTAACTTAGAATCAGTAATGTAATGTATATACACAGTGACTGCACCAGCAGAATAGTGAGTGCAGCTCTGGAGTATAATACAGGATGTAACTCAGGATCAGTAATGTAATGTATGTACACAGTGACTGCACCAGCAGAATAGTGAGTGCAGCTCTGGAGTATAATACAGGATGTAACTCAGGATCAGTAATGTAATGTATGTACACAGTGACTGCACCAGCAGAATAGTGAGCGCTGCTCTGGAGTATAATACAGGATGTAACTCAGGATCAGTAATGTAATGTATGTACACAGTGACTGCACCAGCAGAATAGTGAGTGCAGCTCTGGAGTATAATACAGGATGTAACTCAGGATCAGTAATGTAATGTATGTACACAGTGACTGCACCAGCAGAATAGTGAGTGCAGCTCTGGAGTATAATACAGGAGGTAACTCAGTATCAGTAATGTAATGTATGTACACAGTGAATGCACCAGCAGAATAGTGAGTGCAGCTCTGGAGTATAATACAGGATGTAACTCAGGATCAGTAATGTAATGTATGTACACAGTGACTGCACCAGCAGAATAGTGAGTGCAGCTCTGAAGTATAATACAGGATGTAACTCAGGATCAGTAATGTAATGTATGTACACAGTGACTGCACCAGCAGAATAGTGAGTGCAGCCCTGGAGTATAATACAGGAGGTAACTCAGGGTCAGTAATGTAATGTATGTACACAGTGACTGCACCAGCAGAATAGTGAGTGCAGCTCTGGAGTTTTAATACAGGATGTAACTCAGGATCAGTAATGTAATGTATGTACCCAGTGACTGCACCAGCAGAATAGTGAGTGCAGCTCTGGAGTATAATACAGGATGTAACTCAGGATCAGTAATGTAATGTATGTACACAGTGACTGCACCAGCAGAATAGTGAGTGCAGCTCTGGAGTATAATACAGGAGGTAACTCAGTATCAGTAATGTAATGTATGTACACAGTGAATGCACCAGCAGAATAGTGAGTGCAGCTCTGGAGTATAATACAGGATGTAACTCAGGATCAGTAATGTAATGTATGTACACAGTGACTGCACCAGCAGAATAGTGAGTGCAGCTCTGGAGTATAATACAGGATGTAACTCAGGATCAGTAATGTAATGTATGTACACAGTGACTGCACCAGCAGAATAGTGAGTGCAGCTCTGGAGTATAATACAGGAGGTAACTCAGTATCAGTAATGTAATGTATGTACACAGTGAATGCACCAGCAGAATAGTGAGTGCAGCTCTGGAGTATAATACAGGATGTAACTCAGGATCAGTAATGTAATGTATGTACACAGTGACTGCACCAGCAGAATAGTGAGTGCAGCTCTGGAGTATAATACAGGATGTAACTCAGGATCAGTAATGTAATGTATGTACACAGTGACTGCACCAGCAGAATAGTGAGTGCAGCTCTGGAGTATAATACAGGAGGTAACTCAGTATCAGTAATGTAATGTATGTACACAGTGAATGCACCAGCAGAATAGTGAGTGCAGCTCTGGAGTATAATACAGGATGTAACTCAGGATCAGTAATGTAATGTATGTACACAGTGACTGCACCAGCAGAATAGTGATTGCAGCTCTGGAGTATAATACAGGATGTAACTCAGGATCAGTAATGTAATGTATGTACACAGTGACTGCACCAGCAGAATAGTGAGTGCAGCTCTGGGGTATAATACAGGAGGTAACTCAGGATCAGTAATGTAATGTATGTACACAGTGACTGCACCAGCAGAATAGTGAGTGCAGCTCTAGAGTATAATACAGGAGGTAACTTGGGATCAGTAATGTAATGTATGTACACAGTGACTGCACCAGCAGAATAGTGAGTGCAGCTCTGGAGTATAATACAGGATATAACTCAGGATCAGTAATGTAATATATGTACACAGTGACTGCTCCAGCAGAATAGTGAGTGCAGCTCTGGAGTATAATACAGGATGTAACTCAGGATCAGTAATGGATGTACATAGTGATTGCACCAGCAGAATAGTGAGTGCAGCTCTGGGGTATAATACAGGATGTAACTCAGGATCAGTAATGTAATGTATGTACACAGTGACTGCACCAGCAGAATAGTGAGTGCAGCTCTGGAGTAAAATACAGGAGGTAACTTAGAATCAGTAATGTAATGTATATACACAGTGACTGCACCAGCAGAATAGTGAGTGCAGCTCTGGAGTATAATACAGGATGTAACTCAGGATCAGTAATGTAATGTATGTACACAGTGACTGCACCAGCAGAATAGTGAGTGCAGCTCTGGAGTATAATACAGGATGTAACTCAGGATCAGTAATGTAATGTATGTACACAGTGACTGCTCCAGCAGAATAGTGAGTGCAGCTCTGGGGTATAATACAGGATGTAACTCAGGATCAGTAATGGATGTACATAGTGATTGCACCAGCAGAATAGTGAGTGCAGCTCTGGGGTATAATACAGGATGTAACTCAGGATCAGTAATGTAATGTATGTACACAGTGACTGCACCAGCAGAATAGTGAGTGCAGCTCTGGAGTAAAATACAGGAGGTAACTTAGAATCAGTAATGTAATGTATATACACAGTGACTGCACCAGCAGAATAGTGAGTGCAGCTCTGGAGTATAATACAGGATGTAACTCAGGATCAGTAATGTATGTACACAGTGACTGCACCAGCAGAATAGTGAGTGCAGCTCTGGAGTATAATACAGGATGTAACTCAGGATCAGTAATGTAATGTATGTACACCGTGACTGCACCAGCAGAATAGTGAGTGCAGCTCTGGAGTATAATACAGGATGTAACTCAGGATCAGTAATGTAATGTATGTACACAGTGACTGCACCAGCAGAATAGTGAGTGCAGCTCTGGAGTATAATACAGGAGGTAAATCAGGATCAGTAATGTAATGTATGTACACAGTGACTGCACCAGCAGAATAGTGAGTGCAGCTCTGGAGTATAATACAGGATGTAACTCAGGATCAGTAATGTAATGTATGTACACAGTGACTGCATCAGCAGAATAGTGAGTGCAGCTCTGGAGTATAATACAGGAGGTAACTCAGGATCAGTAATGTAATGTATGTACACAGTGACTGCACCAGCAGAATAGTGAGTGCAGCTCTGGAGTATAATACAAGATGTAACTCAGGATCAGTAATGTAATGTATGTACACAGTGTCTGCACCAGCAGAATAGTGAGTGCAGCTCTGGGGTATAATACAGGAGGTAACTCAGGATCAGTAATGTAATGTATGTACACAGTGACTGCACCAGCAGAATAGTGAGTGCAGCTCTGGAGTATAATACAGGATGTAACTCATAATCAGTAATGTAATGTATGTACACAGTGACTGCACCAGCAGAATAGTGAGTGCAGCTCTGGAGTATAATACAGGAGGTAACTCAGGATCAGTAATGTAATGTATGTACACAGTGACTGCACCAGCAGAATAGTGAGTGCAGCTCTGGAGTATAATACAGGAGGTAACTCAGTATCAGTAATGTAATGTATGTACACAGTGAATGCACCAGCAGAATAGTGAGTGCAGCTCTGGAGTATAATACAGGATGTAACTCAGGATCAGTAATGTAATGTATGTACACAGTGACTGCACCAGCAGAATAGTGAGTGCAGCTCTGGAGTATAATACAGGATGTAACTCAGGATCAGTAATGTAATGTATATACACAGTGACTGCACCAGCAGAATAGTGAGTGCAGCTCTGGAGTATAATTCAGGAGGTAACTCAGGGTCAGTAATGTAATGTATGTACACAGTGACTGCACCAGCAGAATAGTGAGTGCAGCTCTGGAGTTTTAATACAGGATGTAACTCAGGATCAGTAATGTAATGTATGTACACAGTGACTGCACCAGTAGAATAGTGATTGCAGCTCTGGAGTATAATACAGGATGTAACTCAGGATCAGTAATGTAATGTATGTACACAGTGACTGCACCAGCAGAATAGTGAGTGCAGCTCTGGAGTATAATACAGGATGTAACTCAGGATCAGTAATGTAATGTATGTACACAGTGACTGCACCAGCAGAATAGTGATTGCAGCTCTGGAGTATACTACAGGATGTAACTCAGGATCAGTAATGTAATGTATGTACACAGTGACTGCACCAGCAGAATAGTGATTGCAGCTCTGGAGTATAATACAGGATGTAACTCAGGATCAGTAATGTAATGTATGTACACAGTGACTGCACCAGCAGAATAGTGAGTGCAGCTCTGGGGTATAATACAGGAGGTAACTCAGGATCAGTAATGTAATGTATGTACACAGTGACTGCACCAGCAGAATAGTGAGTGCAGCTCTGGAGTATAATACAGGAGGTAACTCGGGATCAGTAATGTAATGTATGTACACAGTGACTGCACCAGCAGAATAGTGAGTGCAGCTCTGGAGTATAATACAGGATATAACTCAGGATCAGTAATGTAATATATGTACACAGTGACTGCTCCAGCAGAATAGTGAGTGCAGCTCTGGGGTATAATACAGGATGTAACTCAGGATCAGTAATGGATGTACATAGTGATTGCACCAGCAGAATAGTGAGTGCAGCTCTGGGGTATAATACAGGATGTAACTCAGGATCAGTAATGGATGTACATAGTGATTGCACCAGCAGAATAGTGAGTGCAGCTCTGGGGTATAATACAGGATGTAACTCAGGATCAGTAATGTAATGTATGTACACGGTGACTGCACCAGCAGAATAGTGAGTGCAGCTCTGGAGTAAAATACAGGAGGTAACATAGAATCAGTAATGTAATGTATATACACAGTGACTGCACCAGCAGAATAGTGAGTGCAGCTCTGGAGTATAATACAGGATGTAACTCAGGATCAGTAATGTAATGTATGTACACAGTGACTGCACCAGCAGAATAGTGAGTGCAGCTCTGGAGTATAATACAGGATGTAACTCAGGATCAGTAATGTAATGTATGTACACAGTGACTGCTCCAGCAGAATAGTGAGTGCAGCTCTGGGGTATAATACAGGATGTAACTCAGGATCAGTAATGGATGTACATAGTGATTGCACCAGCAGAATAGTGAGTGCAGCTCTGGGGTATAATACAGGATGTAACTCAGGATCAGTAATGTAATGTATGTACACAGTGACTGCACCAGCAGAATAGTGAGTGCAGCTCTGGAGTAAAATACAGGAGGTAACTTAGAATCAGTAATGTAATGTATATACACAGTGACTGCACCAGCAGAATAGTGAGTGCAGCTCTGGAGTATAATACAGGATGTAACTCAGGATCAGTAATGTATGTACACAGTGACTGCACCAGCAGAATAGTGAGTGCAGCTCTGGAGTATAATACAGGATGTAACTCAGGATCAGTAATGTAATGTATGTACACCGTGACTGCACCAGCAGAATAGTGAGTGCAGCTCTGGAGTATAATACAGGATGTAACTCAGGATCAGTAATGTAATGTATGTACACAGTGACTGCACCAGCAGAATAGTGAGTGCAGCTCTGGAGTATAATACAGGATGTAACTCAGGATCAGTAATGTAATGTATGTACACAGTGACTGCACCAGCAGAATAGTGAGTGCAGCTCTGGAGTATAATACAGGATGTAACTCAGGATCAGTAATGTAATGTATGTACACAGTGACTGCACCAGCAGAATAGTGAGTGCAGCTCTGGAGTATAATACAGGATGTAACTCAGGATCAGTAATGTAATGTATGTACACAGTGACTGCACCAGCAGAATAGTGAGTGCAGCTCTGGAGTATAATGCAGGATGTAACTCAGGATCAGTAATGTATGTACACAGTGACTGCACCAGCAGAATAGTGAGTGCAGCTCTGGGGTATAATACAGGAGGTAACTCAGGATCAGTAATGTAATGTATGTACACAGTGTCTGCACCAGCAGAATAGTGAGTGCAGCTCTGGGGTATAATACAGGAGGTAACTCAGGATCAGTAATGTAATGTATGTACACAGTGACTGCACCAGCAGAATAGTGAGTGCAGCTCTGGAGTATAATACAGGATGTAACTCATAATCAGTAATGTAATGTATGTACACAGTGACTGCACCAGCAGAATAGTGAGTGCAGCACTGGAGTATAATACAGGAGGTAACTCAGGATCAGTAATGTAATGTATGTACACAGTGACTGCACCAGCAGAATAGTGAGTGCAGCTCTGGAGTATAATACAGGATGTAACTCAGGATCAGTAATGTAATGTATGTACACAGTGACTGCACCAGCAGAATAGTGAGTGCAGCTCTGGAGTATAATACAGGATGTAACTCATGATCAGTAATGTAATGTATGTACACAGTGACTGCACCAGCAGAATAGTGAGTGCAGCTCTGGAGTATAATACAGGAGGTAACTCAGGATCAGTAATGTAATGTATGTACACAGTGACTGCACCAGCAGAATAGTGAGTGCAGCTCTGGAGTATAATACAGGATGTAACTCAGGATCAGTAATGTAATGTATGTACACAGTGACTGCACCAGCAGAATAGTGAGTGCAGCTCTGGAGTATAATACAGGAGGTAACTCAGTATCAGTAATGTAATGTATGTACACAGTGAATGCACCAGCAGAATAGTGAGTGCAGCTCTGGATTATAATACAGGATGTAACTCAGGATCAGTAATGTAATGTATGTACACAGTGACTGCACCAGCAGAATAGTGAGTGCAGCTCTGGAGTATAATACAGGATGTAACTCAGGATCAGTAATGTAATGTATATACACAGTGACTGCACCAGCAGAATAGTGAGTGCAGCTCTGGAGTATAATACAGGAGGTAACTCAGGGTCAGTAATGTAATGTATGTACACAGTGACTGCACCAGCAGAATAGTGAGTGCAGCTCTGGAGTTTTAATACAGGATGTAACTCAGGATCAGTAATGTAATGTATGTACACAGTGACTGCACCAGCAGAATAGTGAGTGCAGCTCTGGAGTATAATACAGGATGTAACTCAGGATCAGTAATGTAATGTATGTACACAGTGACTGCACCAGCAGAATAGTGAGTGCAGCTCTGGGGTATAATACAGGAGGTAACTCAGGATCAGTAATGTAATGTATGTACACAGTGACTGCACCAGCAGAATAGTAAGTGCAGCTCTGGAGTATAATACAGGAGGTAACTCGGGATCAGTAATGTAATGTATGTACACAGTGACTGCACCAGCAGAATAGTGAGTGCAGCTCTGGAGTATAATACAGGATATAACTCAGGATCAGTAATGTAATATATGTACACAGTGACTGCACCAGCAGAATAGTGAGTGCAGCTCTGGAGTATAATACAGGATGTAACTCAGGATCAGTAATGTAATGTATGTACACAGTGACTGCTCCAGCAGAATAGTGAGTGCAGCTCTGGGGTATAATACAGGATGTAACTCAGGATCAGTAATGGATGTACATAGTGATTGCACCAGCAGAATAGTGAGTGCAGCTCTGGGGTATAATACAGGATGTAACTCAGGATCAGTAATCTAATGTATGTACACAGTGACTGCACCAGCAGAATAGTGAGTGCAGCTCTGGAGTAAAATACAGGAGGTAACTTAGAATCAGTAATGTAATGTATGTACACAGAGACTGCACCAGCAGAATAGTGAGTGCAGCTCTGGGGTATAATACAGGATGTAACTCAGGATCAGTAATGTAATGTATATACACAGTGACTGCACCAGCAGAATAGTGAGTGCAGCTCTGGAGTATAATACAGGATGTAACTCAGGATCAGTAATGTAATGTATGTACACAGTGACTGCACCAGCAGAATAGTGAGTGCAGCTCTGGAGTATAATACAGGATGTAACTCAGGATCAGTAATGTAATGTATGTACACCGTGACTGCACCAGCAGAATAGTGAGTGCAGCTCTGGAGTATAATACAGGATGTAACTCAGGATCAGTAATGTAATGTATGTACACCGTGACTGCATCAGCAGATTAGTGAGTGCAGCTCTGGAGTATAATACAGGATGTAACTCAGGATCAGTAATGTAATGTATGTACACAGTGACTGCACCAGCAGAATAGTGAGTGCAGCTCTGGAGTAAAATACAGGAGGTAACTTAGAATCAGTAATGTAATGTATATACACAGTGACTGCACCAGCAGAATAGTGAGTGCAGCTCTGGAGTATAATACAGGATGTAACTCAGGATCAGTAATGTAATGTATGTACACAGTGACTGCACCAGCAGAATAGTGAGTGCAGCTCTGGAGTATAATACAGGATGTAACTCAGGATCAGTAATGTAATGTATGTACACCGTGACTGCACCAGCAGAATAGTGAGTGCAGCTCTGGAGTATAATTCAGGATGTAACTCAGGATCAGTAATGTAATGTATGTACACCGTGACTGCATCAGCAGAATAGTGAGTGCAGCTCTGGAGTATAATACAGGATGTAACTCAGGATCAGTAATGTAATGTATGTACACAGTGACTGCACCAGCAGAATAGTGAGTGCAGCTCTGGGGTATAATACAGGAGGTAACTCAGGATCAGTAATGTAATGTATGTACACAGTGACTGCACCAGCAGAATAGTGAGTGCAGCTCTGGAGTATAACACAGGATGTAACTCAGGATCAGTAATGTAATCTATGTACACAGTGACTGCACCAGCAGAATAGTGAGTGCAGCTCTGGAGTATAATACAGGATATAACTCAGGATCAGTAATGTAATATATGTACACAGTGACTGCACCAGCAGAATAGTGAGTGCAGCTCTGGAGTAAAATACAGGAGGTAACTCAGAATCAGTAATGTAATGTATATACACAGTGACTGCACCAGCAGAATAGTGAGTGCAGCTCTGGAGTATAATACAGGATGTAACTCAGGATCAGTAATGTAATGTATGTACACAGTGACTGCACCAGCAGAATAGTGAGTGCAGCTCTGGAGTATAATACAGGATGTAACTCAGGATCAGTAATGTAATGTATGTACACCGTGACTGCACCAGCAGAATAGTGAGTGCAGCTCTGAAGTATAATACAGGATGTAACTCAGGATCAGTAATGTAATGTATGTACACCGTGACTGCACCAGCAGAATAGTGAGTGCAGCTCTGGGGTATAATACAGGAGGTAACTCAGGATCAGTAATGTAATGTATGTACACAGTGACTGCACCAGCAGAATAGTGAGTGCAGCTCTGGAGTAAAATACAGGAGGTAACTCAGGATCAGTAATGTAATGTATGTACACAGTGACTGCACCAGCAGAATAGTGAGTGCAGCTCTGGAGTAAAATACAGGAGGTAACTCAGGATCAGTAATGTAATGTATGTACACCGTGACTGCACCAGCAGAATAGTGAGTGCAGCTCTGGGGTATAATACAGGAGGTAACTCAGGATCAGTAATGTAATGTATGTACACAGTGACTGCACCAGCAGAATAGTGAGTGCAGCTCTGGAGTATAATACAGGATGTAACTCAGGATCAGTAATGTAATGTATGTACACAGTGACTGCACCAGCAGAATAGTGAGTGCAGCTCTGGAGTATAATACAGGAATGTAACTCAGGATCAGTAATGTAATGTATGTACACAGTGACTGCACCAGCAGAATAGTGAGTGCAGCTCTGGAGTATAATACAGGATGTAACTCAGGATCAGTAATGTAATGTATGTACACAGTGACTGCACCAGCAGAATAGTGAGAGCAGCTCTGGAGTATAATACAGGATGTAACTCAGGATCAGTAATGTAATGTATGTACACAGTGACTGCACCAGCAGAATAGTGAGTGCAGCTCTGGGGTATAATACAGGATGTAACTCAGGATCAGTAATGTAATGTATGTACACAGTGACTGCACCAGCAGAATAGTGAGTGCAGCTCTGGAGTATAATACAGCATGTAACTCAGGATCAGTAATGTAATGTATGTACACAGTGACTGCACCAGCAGAATAGTGAGTGCAGCTCTGGGGTATAATACAGGATGTAACTCAGGATCAGTAATGTAATGTATGTACACAGTGACTGCACCAGCAGAATAGTGAGTGCAGCTCTGGAGTATAATACAGCATGTAACTCAGGATCAGTAATGTAATGTATGTACACAGTGACTGCACCAGCAGAATAGTGAGTGCAGCTCTGGGGTATAATACAGGATGTAACTCAGGATCAGTAATGTAATGTATGTACACAGTGACTGCACCAGCAGAATAGTGAGTGCAGCTCTGGAGTATAATACAGGATGTAACTCAGGATCAGTAATGTAATGTATGTACACAGTGACTGCACCCGCAGAATAGTGAGTGCAGCTCTGGAGTATAATACAGGATGTAACTCAGGATCAGTAATGTAATGTATGTACACAGTGACTGCACCAGCAGAATAGTGAGTGCAGCTCTGGAGTATAATACAGGAGGTAACTCAGGATCAGTAATGTAATGTATGTACACAGTGACTGCACCAGCAGAATAGTGAGTGCAGCTCTGGGGTATAATACAGGATGTAACTCAGGATCAGTAATGTAATGTATGTACACAGTGACTGCACCAGCAGAATAGTGAGCGCAGCTCTGGAGTATAATACAGGATGTAACTCAGGATCAGTAATGTAATGTATATACACAGTGACTACACCAGCAGAATAGTGAGTGCAGCTCTGGAGTATAATACAGGAGGTAACTCAGGATCAGTAATGTAATGTATGTGCACAGTGACTGCACCAGCAGAATAGTGAGTGCAGCTCTGGAGTATAATACAGGAGGTAACTCAGGATCAGTAAAGTAATGTATGTGCACAGTGACTGCACCAGCAGAATAGTGAGTGCAGCTCTGGGGTATAATACAGGATGTAACTCAGGATCAGTAATGGATGTACATAGTGATTGCACCAGCAGAATAGTGAGTGCAGCTCTGGGGTATAATACAGGATGTAACTCAGGATCAGTAATGTAATGTATGTACACAGTGACTGCACCAGCAGAATAGTGAGTGCAGCTCTGGAGTAAAATACAGGAGGTAACTTAGAATCAGTAATGTAATGTATATACACAGTGACTGCACCAGCAGAATAGTGAGTGCAGCTCTGGAGTATAATACAGGATGTAACTCAGGATCAGAAATGTATGTACACAGTGACTGCACCAGCAGAATAGTGAGTGCAGCTCTGGAGTATAATACAGGATGTAACTCAGGATCAGTAATGTAATGTATGTACACAGTGACTGCACCAGCAGAATAGTGAGTGCAGCTCTGGAGTATAATACAGGATGTAACTCAGGATCAGTAATGTAATGTATGTACACAGTGAATCCACCAGCAGAATAGTGAGCGCAGCTCTGGAGTATAATACAGGAGGTAACTCAGGATCAGTAATGTAATGTATGTACACAGTGACTGCACCAGCAGAATAGTGAGTGCAGCTCTGGAGTATAATACAGGAGGTAAATCAGGATCAGTAATGTAATGTATGTACACAGTGACTGCACCAGCAGAATAGTGAGTGCAGCTCTGGAGTATAATACAGGAGGTAACTCAGGATCAGTAATGTAATGTATGTACACAGTGACTGCACCAGCAGAATAGTGAATGCAGCTCTGGAGTATAATACAGGATGTAACTCAGGATCAGTAATGTAATGTATGTACACAGTGTCTGCACCAGCAGAATAGTGAGTGCAGCTCTGGGGTATAATACAGGAGGTAACTCAGGATCAGTAATGTAATGTATGTACACAGTGACTGCACCAGCAGAATAGTGAGTGCAGCTCTGGAGTATAATACAGGATGTAACTCATAATCAGTAATGTAATGTATGTACACAGTGACTGCACCAGCAGAATAGTGAGTGCAGCTCTGGAGTATAATACAGGAGGTAACTCAGGATCAGTAATGTAATGTATGTACACAGTGACTGCACCAGCAGAATAGTGAGTGCAGCTCTGGAGTATAATACAGGATGTAACTCAGGATCAGTAATGTAATGTATGTACACAGTGACTGCACCAGCAGAATAGTGAGTCCAGCTCTGGAGTATAATACAGGATGTAACTCATGATCAGTAATGTAATGTATGTACACAGTGACTGCACCAGCAGAATAGTGAGTGCAGCTCTGGAGTATAATACAGGAGGTAACTCAGGATCAGTAATGTAATGTATGTACACAGTGACTGCACCAGCAGAATAGTGAGTGCAGCTCTGGAGTATAATACAGGATGTAACTCAGGATCAGTAATGTAATGTATGTACACAGTGACTGCACCAGCAGAATAGTGAGTGCAGCTCTGGAGTATAATACAGGAGGTAACTCAGTATCAGTAATGTAATGTATGTACACAGTGACTGCACCAGCAGAATAGTGAGTGCAGCCCTGGAGTATAATACAGGAGGTAACTCAGGGTCAGTAATGTAATGTATGTACACAGTGACTGCACCAGCAGAATAGTGAGTGCAGCTCTGGAGTTTTAATACAGGATGTAACTCAGGATCAGTAATGTAATGTATGTACACAGTGACTGCACCAGCAGAATAGTGATTGCAGCTCTGGAGTATAATACAGGATGTAACTCAGGATCAGTAATGTAATGTATGTACACAGTGACTGCACCAGCAGAATAGTGAGTGCAGCTCTGGGGTATAATACAGGAGGTAACTCAGGATCAGTAATGTAATGTATGTACACAGTGACTGCACCAGCAGAATAGTGAGTGCAGCTCTGGAGTATAATACTGGAGGTAACTCGGGATCAGTAATGTAATGTATGTACACAGTGACTGCACCAGCAGAATAGTGAGTGCAGCTCTGGAGTATAATACAGGATATAACTCAGGATCAGTAATGTAATATATGTACACAGTGACTGCTCCAGCAGAATAGTGAGTGCAGCTCTGGAGTATAATACAGGATGTAACTCAGGATCAGTAATGGATGTACATAGTGATTGCACCAGCAGAATAGTGAGTGCAGCTCTGGGGTATAATACAGGATGTAACTCAGGATCAGTAATGTAATGTATGTACACAGTGACTGCACCAGCAGAATAGTGAGTGCAGCTCTGGAGTAAAATACAGGAGGTAACTTAGAATCAGTAATGTAATGTATATACACAGTGACTGCACCAGCAGAATAGTGAGTGCAGCTCTGGAGTATAATACAGGATGTAACTCAGGATCAGTAATGTAATGTATGTACACAGTGACTGCACCAGCAGAATAGTGAGTGCAGCTCTGGAGTATAATACAGGATGTAACTCAGGATCAGTAATGTAATGTATGTACACAGTGACTGCACCAACAGAATAGTGAGCGCTGCTCTGGAGTATAACACAGGATGTAACTCAGGATCAGTAATGTAATGTACGTACACAGTGACTGCACCAGCAGAATAGTGAGTGCAGCTCTGGAGTATAATACAGGATGTAACTCAGGATCAGTAATGTAATGTATGTACACAGTGACTGCTCCAGCAGAATAGTGAGTGCAGCTCTGGGGTATAATACAGGATGTAACTCAGGATCAGTAATGGATGTACATAGTGATTGCACCAGCAGAATAGTGAGTGCAGCTCTGGGGTATAATACAGTATGTAACTCAGGATCAGTAATGTAATGTATGTACACAGTGACTGCACCAGCAGAATAGTGAGTGCAGCTCTGGAGTAAAATACAGGAGGTAACTTAGAATCAGTAATGTAATGTATATACACAGTGACTGCACCAGCAGAATAGTGAGTGCAGCTCTGGAGTATAATACAGGATGTAACTCAGGATCAGTAATGTATGTACACAGTGACTGCACCAGCAGAATAGTGAGTGCAGCTCTGGAGTATAATACAGGATGTAACTCAGGATCAGTAATGTAATGTATGTACACCGTGACTGCACCAGCAGAATAGTGAGTGCAGCTCTGGAGTATAATACAGGATGTAACTCAGGATCAGTAATGTAATGTATGTACACAGTGACTGCACCAGCAGAATAGTGAGTGCAGCTCTGGAGTATAATACAGGAGGTAAATCAGGATCAGTAATGTAATGTATGTACACAGTGACTGCACCAGCAGAATAGTGAGTGCAGCTCTGGAGTATAATACAGGATGTAACTCAGGATCAGTAATGTAATGTATGTACACAGTGACTGCACCAGCAGAATAGTGAGTGCAGCTCTGGAGTATAATACAGGATGTAACTCAGGATCAGTAATGTAATGTATGTACACAGTGACTGCATCAGCAGAATAGTGAGTGCAGCTCTGGAGTATAATACAGGAGGTAACTCAGGATCAGTAATGTAATGTATGTACACAGTGACTGCACCAGCAGAATAGTGAGTGCAGCTCTGGAGTATAATACAAGATGTAACTCAGGATCAGTAATGTAATGTATGTACACAGTGTCTGCACCAGCAGAATAGTGAGTGCAGCTCTGGGGTATAATACAGGAGGTAACTCAGGATCAGTAATGTAATGTATGTACACAGTGACTGCACCAGCAGAATAGTGAGTGCAGCTCTGGAGTATAATACAGGAGGTAACTCAGGATCAGTAATGTAATGTATGTACACAGTGACTGCACCAGCAGAATAGTGAGTGCAGCTCTGGAGTATAATACAGGATGTAACTCAGGATCAGTAATGTAATGTATGTACACAGTGTCTGCACCAGCAGAATAGTGAGTGCAGCTCTGGGGTATAATACAGGAGGTAACTCAGGATCAGTAATGTAATGTATGTACACAGTGACTCCACCAGCAGAATAGTGAGTGCAGCTCTGGAGTATAATACAGGATGTAACTCATAATCAGTAATGTAATGTATGTACACAGTGACTGCACCAGCAGAATAGTGAGTGCAGCTCTGGAGTATAATACAGGAGGTAACTCAGGATCAGTAATGTAATGTATGTACACAGTGACTGCACCAGCAGAATAGTGAGTGCAGCTCTGGAGTATAATACAGGAGGTAACTCAGTATCAGTAATGTAATGTATGTACACAGTGAATGCACCAGCAGAATAGTGAGTGCAGCTCTGGAGTATAATACAGGATGTAACTCAGGATCAGTAATGTAATGGATGTACACAGTGACTGCACCAGCAGAATAGTGAGTGCAGCTCTGGAGTATAATACAGGATGTAACTCAGGATCAGTAATGTAATGTATATACACAGTGACTGCACCAGCAGAATAGTGAGTGCAGCTCTGGAGTATAATTCAGGAGGTAACTCAGGGTCAGTAATGTAATGTATGTACACAGTGACTGCACCAGCAGAATAGTGAGTGCAGCTCTGGAGTTTTAATACAGGATGTAACTCAGGATCAGTAATGTAATGTATGTACACAGTGACTGCACCAGTAGAATAGTGATTGCAGCTCTGGAGTATAATACAGGATGTAACTCAGGATCAGTAATGTAATGTATGTACACAGTGACTGCACCAGCAGAATAGTGAGTGCAGCTCTGGAGTATAATACAGGATGTAACTCAGGATCAGTAATGTAATGTATGTACACAGTGACTGCACCAGCAGAATAGTGATTGCAGCTCTGGAGTATACTACAGGATGTAACTCAGGATCAGTAATGTAATGTATGTACACAGTGACTGCACCAGCAGAATAGTGATTGCAGCTCTGGAGTATAATACAGGATGTAACTCAGGATCAGTAATGTAATGTATGTACACAGTGACTGCACCAGCAGAATAGTGAGTGCAGCTCTGGGGTATAATACAGGAGGTAACTCAGGATCAGTAATGTAATGTATGTACACAGTGACTGCACCAGCAGAATAGTGAGTGCAGCTCTGGAGTATAATACAGGAGGTAACTCGGGATCAGTAATGTAATGTATGTACACAGTGACTGCACCAGCAGAATAGTGAGTGCAGCTCTGGAGTATAATACAGGATATAACTCAGGATCAGTAATGTAATATATGTACACAGTGACTGCTCCAGCAGAATAGTGAGTGCAGCTCTGGGGTATAATACAGGATGTAACTCAGGATCAGTAATGGATGTACATAGTGATTGCACCAGCAGAATAGTGAGTGCAGCTCTGGGGTATAATACAGGATGTAACTCAGGATCAGTAATGTAATGTATGTACACGGTGACTGCACCAGCAGAATAGTGAGTGCAGCTCTGGAGTAAAATACAGGAGGTAACATAGAATCAGTAATGTAATGTATATACACAGTGACTGCACCAGCAGAATAGTGAGTGCAGCTCTGGAGTATAATACAGGATGTAACTCAGGATCAGTAATGTAATGTATGTACACAGTGACTGCACCAGCAGAATAGTGAGTGCAGCTCTGGAGTATAATACAGGATGTAACTCAGGATCAGTAATGTAATGTATGTACACAGTGACTGCTCCAGCAGAATAGTGAGTGCAGCTCTGGGGTATAATACAGGATGTAACTCAGGATCAGTAATGGATGTACATAGTGATTGCACCAGCAGAATAGTGAGTGCAGCTCTGGGGTATAATACAGGATGTAACTCAGGATCAGTAATGTAATGTATGTACACAGTGACTGCACCAGCAGAATAGTGAGTGCAGCTCTGGAGTAAAATACAGGAGGTAACTTAGAATCAGTAATGTAATGTATATACACAGTGACTGCACCAGCAGAATAGTGAGTGCAGCTCTGGAGTATAATACAGGATGTAACTCAGGATCAGTAATGTATGTACACAGTGACTGCACCAGCAGAATAGTGAGTGCAGCTCTGGAGTATAATACAGGATGTAACTCAGGATCAGTAATGTAATGTATGTACACCGTGACTGCACCAGCAGAATAGTGAGTGCAGCTCTGGAGTATAATACAGGATGTAACTCAGGATCAGTAATGTAATGTATGTACACAGTGACTGCACCAGCAGAATAGTGAGTGCAGCTCTGGAGTATAATACAGGATGTAACTCAGGATCAGTAATGTAATGTATGTACACAGTGACTGCACCAGCAGAATAGTGAGTGCAGCTCTGGAGTATAATACAGGATGTAACTCAGGATCAGTAATGTAATGTATGTACACAGTGACTGCACCAGCAGAATAGTGAGTGCAGCTCTGGAGTATAATACAGGATGTAACTCAGGATCAGTAATGTAATGTATGTACACAGTGACTGCACCAGCAGAATAGTGAGTGCAGCTCTGGAGTATAATGCAGGATGTAACTCAGGATCAGTAATGTATGTACACAGTGACTGCACCAGCAGAATAGTGAGTGCAGCTCTGGGGTATAATACAGGAGGTAACTCAGGATCAGTAATGTAATGTATGTACACAGTGTCTGCACCAGCAGAATAGTGAGTGCAGCTCTGGGGTATAATACAGGAGGTAACTCAGGATCAGTAATGTAATGTATGTACACAGTGACTGCACCAGCAGAATAGTGAGTGCAGCTCTGGAGTATAATACAGGATGTAACTCATAATCAGTAATGTAATGTATGTACACAGTGACTGCACCAGCAGAATAGTGAGTGCAGCACTGGAGTATAATACAGGAGGTAACTCAGGATCAGTAATGTAATGTATGTACACAGTGACTGCACCAGCAGAATAGTGAGTGCAGCTCTGGAGTATAATACAGGATGTAACTCAGGATCAGTAATGTAATGTATGTACACAGTGACTGCACCAGCAGAATAGTGAGTGCAGCTCTGGAGTATAATACAGGATGTAACTCATGATCAGTAATGTAATGTATGTACACAGTGACTGCACCAGCAGAATAGTGAGTGCAGCTCTGGAGTATAATACAGGAGGTAACTCAGGATCAGTAATGTAATGTATGTACACAGTGACTGCACCAGCAGAATAGTGAGTGCAGCTCTGGAGTATAATACAGGATGTAACTCAGGATCAGTAATGTAATGTATGTACACAGTGACTGCACCAGCAGAATAGTGAGTGCAGCTCTGGAGTATAATACAGGAGGTAACTCAGTATCAGTAATGTAATGTATGTACACAGTGAATGCACCAGCAGAATAGTGAGTGCAGCTCTGGATTATAATACAGGATGTAACTCAGGATCAGTAATGTAATGTATGTACACAGTGACTGCACCAGCAGAATAGTGAGTGCAGCTCTGGAGTATAATACAGGATGTAACTCAGGATCAGTAATGTAATGTATATACACAGTGACTGCACCAGCAGAATAGTGAGTGCAGCTCTGGAGTATAATACAGGAGGTAACTCAGGGTCAGTAATGTAATGTATGTACACAGTGACTGCACCAGCAGAATAGTGAGTGCAGCTCTGGAGTTTTAATACAGGATGTAACTCAGGATCAGTAATGTAATGTATGTACACAGTGACTGCACCAGCAGAATAGTGAGTGCAGCTCTGGAGTATAATACAGGATGTAACTCAGGATCAGTAATGTAATGTATGTACACAGTGACTGCACCAGCAGAATAGTGAGTGCAGCTCTGGGGTATAATACAGGAGGTAACTCAGGATCAGTAATGTAATGTATGTACACAGTGACTGCACCAGCAGAATAGTAAGTGCAGCTCTGGAGTATAATACAGGAGGTAACTCGGGATCAGTAATGTAATGTATGTACACAGTGACTGCACCAGCAGAATAGTGAGTGCAGCTCTGGAGTATAATACAGGATATAACTCAGGATCAGTAATGTAATATATGTACACAGTGACTGCACCAGCAGAATAGTGAGTGCAGCTCTGGAGTATAATACAGGATGTAACTCAGGATCAGTAATGTAATGTATGTACACAGTGACTGCTCCAGCAGAATAGTGAGTGCAGCTCTGGGGTATAATACAGGATGTAACTCAGGATCAGTAATGGATGTACATAGTGATTGCACCAGCAGAATAGTGAGTGCAGCTCTGGGGTATAATACAGGATGTAACTCAGGATCAGTAATCTAATGTATGTACACAGTGACTGCACCAGCAGAATAGTGAGTGCAGCTCTGGAGTAAAATACAGGAGGTTACTTAGAATCAGTAATGTAATGTATGTACACAGAGACTGCACCAGCAGAATAGTGAGTGCAGCTCTGGGGTATAATACAGGATGTAACTCAGGATCAGTAATGTAATGTATGTACACCGTGACTGCACCAGCAGAATAGTGAGTGCAGCTCTGGAGTATAATACAGGATGTAACTCAGGATCAGTAATGTAATGTATGTACACAGTGACTGCACCAGCAGAATAGTGAGTGCAGCTCTGGAGTATAATACAGGAGGTAAATCAGGATCAGTAATGTAATGTATGTACACAGTGACTGCACCAGCAGAATAGTGAGTGCAGCTCTGGAGTATAATACAGGATGTAACTCAGGATCAGTAATGTAATGTATGTACACAGTGACTGCACCAGCAGAATAGTGAGTGCAGCTCTGGAGTATAATACAGGATGTAACTCAGGATCAGTAATGTAATGTATGTACACAGTGACTGCATCAGCAGAATAGTGAGTGCAGCTCTGGAGTATAATACAGGAGGTAACTCAGGATCAGTAATGTAATGTATGTACACAGTGACTGCACCAGCAGAATAGTGAGTGCAGCTCTGGAGTATAATACAAGATGTAACTCAGGATCAGTAATGTAATGTATGTACACAGTGTCTGCACCAGCAGAATAGTGAGTGCAGCTCTGGGGTATAATACAGGAGGTAACTCAGGATCAGTAATGTAATGTATGTACACAGTGACTGCACCAGCAGAATAGTGAGTGCAGCTCTGGAGTATAATACAGGAGGTAACTCAGGATCAGTAATGTAATGTATGTACACAGTGACTGCACCAGCAGAATAGTGAGTGCAGCTCTGGAGTATAATACAGGATGTAACTCAGGATCAGTAATGTAATGTATGTACACAGTGTCTGCACCAGCAGAATAGTGAGTGCAGCTCTGGGGTATAATACAGGAGGTAACTCAGGATCAGTAATGTAATGTATGTACACAGTGACTCCACCAGCAGAATAGTGAGTGCAGCTCTGGAGTATAATACAGGATGTAACTCATAATCAGTAATGTAATGTATGTACACAGTGACTGCACCAGCAGAATAGTGAGTGCAGCTCTGGAGTATAATACAGGAGGTAACTCAGGATCAGTAATGTAATGTATGTACACAGTGACTGCACCAGCAGAATAGTGAGTGCAGCTCTGGAGTATAATACAGGAGGTAACTCAGTATCAGTAATGTAATGTATGTACACAGTGAATGCACCAGCAGAATAGTGAGTGCAGCTCTGGAGTATAATACAGGATGTAACTCAGGATCAGTAATGTAATGTATGTACACAGTGACTGCACCAGCAGAATAGTGAGTGCAGCTCTGGAGTATAATACAGGATGTAACTCAGGATCAGTAATGTAATGTATATACACAGTGACTGCACCAGCAGAATAGTGAGTGCAGCTCTGGAGTATAATTCAGGAGGTAACTCAGGGTCAGTAATGTAATGTATGTACACAGTGACTGCACCAGCAGAATAGTGAGTGCAGCTCTGGAGTTTTAATACAGGATGTAACTCAGGATCAGTAATGTAATGTATGTACACAGTGACTGCACCAGTAGAATAGTGATTGCAGCTCTGGAGTATAATACAGGATGTAACTCAGGATCAGTAATGTAATGTATGTACACAGTGACTGCACCAGCAGAATAGTGAGTGCAGCTCTGGAGTATAATACAGGATGTAACTCAGGATCAGTAATGTAATGTATGTACACAGTGACTGCACCAGCAGAATAGTGATTGCAGCTCTGGAGTATACTACAGGATGTAACTCAGGATCAGTAATGTAATGTATGTACACAGTGACTGCACCAGCAGAATAGTGATTGCAGCTCTGGAGTATAATACAGGATGTAACTCAGGATCAGTAATGTAATGTATGTACACAGTGACTGCACCAGCAGAATAGTGAGTGCAGCTCTGGGGTATAATACAGGAGGTAACTCAGGATCAGTAATGTAATGTATGTACACAGTGACTGCACCAGCAGAATAGTGAGTGCAGCTCTGGAGTATAATACAGGAGGTAACTCGGGATCAGTAATGTAATGTATGTACACAGTGACTGCACCAGCAGAATAGTGAGTGCAGCTCTGGAGTATAATACAGGATATAACTCAGGATCAGTAATGTAATATATGTACACAGTGACTGCTCCAGCAGAATAGTGAGTGCAGCTCTGGGGTATAATACAGGATGTAACTCAGGATCAGTAATGGATGTACATAGTGATTGCACCAGCAGAATAGTGAGTGCAGCTCTGGGGTATAATACAGGATGTAACTCAGGATCAGTAATGTAATGTATGTACACGGTGACTGCACCAGCAGAATAGTGAGTGCAGCTCTGGAGTAAAATACAGGAGGTAACATAGAATCAGTAATGTAATGTATATACACAGTGACTGCACCAGCAGAATAGTGAGTGCAGCTCTGGAGTATAATACAGGATGTAACTCAGGATCAGTAATGTAATGTATGTACACAGTGACTGCACCAGCAGAATAGTGAGTGCAGCTCTGGAGTATAATACAGGATGTAACTCAGGATCAGTAATGTAATGTATGTACACAGTGACTGCTCCAGCAGAATAGTGAGTGCAGCTCTGGGGTATAATACAGGATGTAACTCAGGATCAGTAATGGATGTACATAGTGATTGCACCAGCAGAATAGTGAGTGCAGCTCTGGGGTATAATACAGGATGTAACTCAGGATCAGTAATGTAATGTATGTACACAGTGACTGCACCAGCAGAATAGTGAGTGCAGCTCTGGAGTAAAATACAGGAGGTAACTTAGAATCAGTAATGTAATGTATATACACAGTGACTGCACCAGCAGAATAGTGAGTGCAGCTCTGGAGTATAATACAGGATGTAACTCAGGATCAGTAATGTATGTACACAGTGACTGCACCAGCAGAATAGTGAGTGCAGCTCTGGAGTATAATACAGGATGTAACTCAGGATCAGTAATGTAATGTATGTACACCGTGACTGCACCAGCAGAATAGTGAGTGCAGCTCTGGAGTATAATACAGGATGTAACTCAGGATCAGTAATGTAATGTATGTACACAGTGACTGCACCAGCAGAATAGTGAGTGCAGCTCTGGAGTATAATACAGGATGTAACTCAGGATCAGTAATGTAATGTATGTACACAGTGACTGCACCAGCAGAATAGTGAGTGCAGCTCTGGAGTATAATACAGGATGTAACTCAGGATCAGTAATGTAATGTATGTACACAGTGACTGCACCAGCAGAATAGTGAGTGCAGCTCTGGAGTATAATACAGGATGTAACTCAGGATCAGTAATGTAATGTATGTACACAGTGACTGCACCAGCAGAATAGTGAGTGCAGCTCTGGAGTATAATGCAGGATGTAACTCAGGATCAGTAATGTATGTACACAGTGACTGCACCAGCAGAATAGTGAGTGCAGCTCTGGGGTATAATACAGGAGGTAACTCAGGATCAGTAATGTAATGTATGTACACAGTGTCTGCACCAGCAGAATAGTGAGTGCAGCTCTGGGGTATAATACAGGAGGTAACTCAGGATCAGTAATGTAATGTATGTACACAGTGACTGCACCAGCAGAATAGTGAGTGCAGCTCTGGAGTATAATACAGGATGTAACTCATAATCAGTAATGTAATGTATGTACACAGTGACTGCACCAGCAGAATAGTGAGTGCAGCACTGGAGTATAATACAGGAGGTAACTCAGGATCAGTAATGTAATGTATGTACACAGTGACTGCACCAGCAGAATAGTGAGTGCAGCTCTGGAGTATAATACAGGATGTAACTCAGGATCAGTAATGTAATGTATGTACACAGTGACTGCACCAGCAGAATAGTGAGTGCAGCTCTGGAGTATAATACAGGATGTAACTCATGATCAGTAATGTAATGTATGTACACAGTGACTGCACCAGCAGAATAGTGAGTGCAGCTCTGGAGTATAATACAGGAGGTAACTCAGGATCAGTAATGTAATGTATGTACACAGTGACTGCACCAGCAGAATAGTGAGTGCAGCTCTGGAGTATAATACAGGATGTAACTCAGGATCAGTAATGTAATGTATGTACACAGTGACTGCACCAGCAGAATAGTGAGTGCAGCTCTGGAGTATAATACAGGAGGTAACTCAGTATCAGTAATGTAATGTATGTACACAGTGAATGCACCAGCAGAATAGTGAGTGCAGCTCTGGATTATAATACAGGATGTAACTCAGGATCAGTAATGTAATGTATGTACACAGTGACTGCACCAGCAGAATAGTGAGTGCAGCTCTGGAGTATAATACAGGATGTAACTCAGGATCAGTAATGTAATGTATATACACAGTGACTGCACCAGCAGAATAGTGAGTGCAGCTCTGGAGTATAATACAGGAGGTAACTCAGGGTCAGTAATGTAATGTATGTACACAGTGACTGCACCAGCAGAATAGTGAGTGCAGCTCTGGAGTTTTAATACAGGATGTAACTCAGGATCAGTAATGTAATGTATGTACACAGTGACTGCACCAGCAGAATAGTGAGTGCAGCTCTGGAGTATAATACAGGATGTAACTCAGGATCAGTAATGTAATGTATGTACACAGTGACTGCACCAGCAGAATAGTGAGTGCAGCTCTGGGGTATAATACAGGAGGTAACTCAGGATCAGTAATGTAATGTATGTACACAGTGACTGCACCAGCAGAATAGTAAGTGCAGCTCTGGAGTATAATACAGGAGGTAACTCGGGATCAGTAATGTAATGTATGTACACAGTGACTGCACCAGCAGAATAGTGAGTGCAGCTCTGGAGTATAATACAGGATATAACTCAGGATCAGTAATGTAATATATGTACACAGTGACTGCACCAGCAGAATAGTGAGTGCAGCTCTGGAGTATAATACAGGATGTAACTCAGGATCAGTAATGTAATGTATGTACACAGTGACTGCTCCAGCAGAATAGTGAGTGCAGCTCTGGGGTATAATACAGGATGTAACTCAGGATCAGTAATGGATGTACATAGTGATTGCACCAGCAGAATAGTGAGTGCAGCTCTGGGGTATAATACAGGATGTAACTCAGGATCAGTAATCTAATGTATGTACACAGTGACTGCACCAGCAGAATAGTGAGTGCAGCTCTGGAGTAAAATACAGGAGGTTACTTAGAATCAGTAATGTAATGTATGTACACAGAGACTGCACCAGCAGAATAGTGAGTGCAGCTCTGGGGTATAATACAGGATGTAACTCAGGATCAGTAATGTAATGTATATACACAGTGACTGCACCAGCAGAATAGTGAGTGCAGCTCTGGAGTATAATACAGGATGTAACTCAGGATCAGTAATGTAATGTATGTACACAGTGACTGCACCAGCAGAATAGTGAGTGCAGCTCTGGAGTATAATACAGGATGTAACTCAGGATCAGTAATGTAATGTATGTACACCGTGACTGCACCAGCAGAATAGTGAGTGCAGCTCTGGAGTATAATACAGGATGTAACTCAGGATCAGTAATGTAATGTATGTACACCGTGACTGCATCAGCAGATTAGTGAGTGCAGCTCTGGAGTATAATACAGGATGTAACTCAGGATCAGTAATGTAATGTATGTACACAGTGACTGCACCAGCAGAATAGTGAGTGCAGCTCTGGAGTATAATACAGGAGGTAACTCAGGATCAGTAATGGATGTACATAGTGACTGCACCAGCAGAATAGTGAGTGCAGCTCTGGAGTAAAATACAGGAGGTAACTTAGAATCAGTAATGTAATGTATATACACAGTGACTGCACCAGCAGAATAGTGAGTGCAGCTCTGGAGTATAATACAGGATGTAACTCAGGATCAGTAATGTAATGTATGTACACAGTGACTGCACCAGCAGAATAGTGAGTGCAGCTCTGGAGTATAATACAGGATGTAACTCAGGATCAGTAATGTAATGTATGTACACCGTGACTGCATCAGCAGAATAGTGAGTGCAGCTCTGGAGTATAATACAGGATGTAACTCAGGATCAGTAATGTAATGTATGTACACAGTGACTGCACCAGCAGAATAGTGAGTGCAGCTCTGGGGTATAATACAGGAGGTAACTCAGGATCAGTAATGTAATGTATGTACACAGTGACTGCACCAGCAGAATAGTGAGTGCAGCTCTGGAGTATAACACAGGATGTAACTCAGGATCAGTAATGTAATCTATGTACACAGTGACTGCACCAGCAGAATAGTGAGTGCAGCTCTGGAGTATAATACAGGATATAACTCAGGATCAGTAATGTAATATATGTACACAGTGACTGCACGAGCAGAATAGTGAGTGCAGCTCTGGAGTAAAATACAGGAGGTAACTCAGAATCAGTAATGTAATGTATATACACAGTGACTGCACCAGCAGAATAGTGAGTGCAGCTCTGGAGTATAATACAGGATGTAACTCAGGATCAGTAATGTAATGTATGTACACAATGAATGCACCAGCAGAATAGTGAGTGCAGCTCTGGAGTATAATACAGGATGTAACTCAGGATCAGTAATGTAATGTATGTACACCGTGACTGCACCAGCAGAATAGTGAGTGCAGCTCTGAAGTATAATACAGGATGTAACTCAGGATCAGTAATGTAATGTATGTACACCGTGACTGCACCAGCAGAATAGTGAGTGCAGCTCTGGGGTATAATACAGGAGGTAACTCAGGATCAGTAATGTAATGTATGTACACAGTGACTGCACCAGCAGAATAGTGAGTGCAGCTCTGGAGTAAAATACAGGAGGTAACTCAGGATCAGTAATGTAATGTATGTACACAGTGACTGCACCAGCAGAATAGTGAGTGCAGCTCTGGAGTATAATACAGGATGTAACTCAGGATCAGTAATGTAATGTATGTACACAGTGACTGCACCAGCAGAATAGTGAGTGCAGCTCTGGGGTATAATACAGGAGGTAACTCAGGATCAGTAATGTATGTACACAGTGACTGCACCAGCAGAATAGTGAGTGCAGCTCTGGAGTATAATACAGCATGTAACTCAGGATCAGTAATGTAATGTATGTACACAGTGACTGCACCAGCAGAATAGTGAGTGCAGCTCTGGGGTATAATACAGGATGTAACTCAGGATCAGTAATGTAATGTATGTACACAGTGACTGCACCAGCAGAATAGTGAGTGCAGCTCTGGAGTATAATACAGGATGTAACTCAGGATCAGTAATGTAATGTATGTACACAGTGACTGCACCAGCAGAATAGTGAGTGCAGCTCTGGAGTATAATACAGGATGTAACTCAGGATCAGTAATGTAATGTATGTACACAGTGACTGCACCCGCAGAATAGTGAGTGCAGCTCTGGAGTATAATACAGGATGTAACTCAGGATCAGTAATGTAATGTATGTACACAGTGACTGCACCAGCAGAATAGTGAGTGCAGCTCTGGAGTATAATACAGGAGGTAACTCAGGATCAGTAATGTAATGTATGTACACAGTGACTGCACCAGCAGAATAGTGAGTGCAGCTCTGGGGTATAATACAGGATGTAACTCAGGATCAGTAATGTAATGTATGTACACAGTGACTGCACCAGCAGAATAGTGAGCGCAGCTCTGGAGTATAATACAGGATGTAACTCAGGATCAGTAATGTAATGTATATACACAGTGACTACACCAGCAGAATAGTGAGTGCAGCTCTGGCGTATAATACAGGAGGTAACTCAGGATCAGTAATGTAATGTATGTGCACAGTGACTGCACCAGCAGAATAGTGAGTGCAGCTCTGGAGTATAATACAGGAGGTAACTCAGGATCAGTAAAGTAATGTATGTACACAGTGACTGCACCAGCAGAATAGTGAGTGCAGCTCTGGGGTATAATACAGGATGTAACTCAGGATCAGTAATGGATGTACATAGTGATTGCACCAGCAGAATAGTGAGTGCAGCTCTGGGGTATAATACAGGATGTAACTCAGGATCAGTAATGTAATGTATGTACACAGTGACTGCACCAGCAGAATAGTGAGTGCAGCTCTGGAGTAAAATACAGGAGGTAACTTAGAATCAGTAATGTAATGTATATACACAGTGACTGCACCAGCAGAATAGTGAGTGCAGCTCTGGAGTATAATACAGGATGTAACTCAGGATCAGAAATGTATGTACACAGTGACTGCACCAGCAGAATAGTGAGTGCAGCTCTGGAGTATAATACAGGATGTAACTCAGGATCAGTAATGTAATGTATGTACACAGTGAATCCACCAGCAGAATAGTGAGTGCAGCTCTGGAGTATAATACAGGAGGTAACTCAGGATCAGTAATGTAATGTATGTACACAGTGACTGCACCAGCAGAATAGTGAGTGCAGCTCTGGAGTATAATACAGGAGGTAAATCAGGATCAGTAATGTAATGTATGTACACAGTGACTGCACCAGCAGAATAGTGAGTGCAGCTCTGGAGTATAATACAGGAGGTAACTCAGGATCAGTAATGTAATGTATGTACACAGTGACTGCACCAGCAGAATAGTGAATGCAGCTCTGGAGTATAATACAGGATGTAACTCAGGATCAGTAATGTAATGTATGTACACAGTGTCTGCACCAGCAGAATAGTGAGTGCAGCTCTGGGGTATAATACAGGAGGTAACTCAGGATCAGTAATGTAATGTATGTACACAGTGACTGCACCAGCAGAATAGTGAGTGCAGCTCTGGAGTATAATACAGGATGTAACTCATAATCAGTAATGTAATGTATGTACACAGTGACTGCACCAGCAGAATAGTGAGTGCAGCTCTGGAGTATAATACAGGAGGTAACTCAGGATCAGTAATGTAATGTATGTACACAGTGACTGCACCAGCAGAATAGTGAGTGCAGCTCTGGAGTATAATACAGGATGTAACTCAGGATCAGTAATGTAATGTATGTACACAGTGACTGCACCAGCAGAATAGTGAGTGCAGCTCTGGAGTATAATACAGGATGTAACTCAGGATCAGTAATGTAATGTATGTACACAGTGACTGCACCAGCAGAATAGTGAGTCCAGCTCTGGAGTATAATACAGGATGTAACTCATGATCAGTAATGTAATGTATGTACACAGTGACTGCACCAGCAGAATAGTGAGTGCAGCTCTGGAGTATAATACAGGAGGTAACTCAGGATCAGTAATGTAATGTATGTACACAGTGACTGCACCAGCAGAATAGTGAGTGCAGCTCTGGAGTATAATACAGGATGTAACTCAGGATCAGTAATGTAATGTATGTACACAGTGACTGCACCAGCAGAATAGTGAGTGCAGCTCTGGAGTATAATACAGGAGGTAACTCAGTATCAGTAATGTAATGTATGTACACAGTGACTGCACCAGCAGAATAGTGAGTGCAGCTCTGGAGTATAATACAGGATGTAACTCAGGATCAGTAATGTAATGTATGTACACAGTGACTGCACCAGCAGAATAGTGAGTGCAGCTCTGGAGTATAATACAGGATGTAACTCAGGATCAGTAATGTAATGTATATACACAGTGACTGCACCAGCAGAATAGTGAGTGCAGCTCTGGAGTATAATACAGGATGTAACTCAGGATCAGTAATGTAATGCATGTACACAGTGAATGCACCAGCAGAATAGTGAGTGCAGCTCTGGAGTATAATACAGGATGTAACTCAGGATCAGTAATGTAATGTATGTACACAGTGACTGCACCAGCAGAATAGTGAGTGCAGCTCTGGAGTATAATACAGGATGTAACTCAGGATCAGTAATGTAATGTATATACACAGTGACTGCACCAGCAGAATAGTGAGTGCAGCTCTGGAGTATAATACAGGAGGTAACTCAGGGTCAGTAATGTAATGTATGTACACAGTGACTGCACCAGCAGAATAGTGAGTGCAGCTCTGGAGTTTTAATACAGGATGTAACTCAGGATCAGTAATGTAATGTATGTACACAGTGACTGCACCAGCAGAATAGTGATTGCAGCTCTGGAGTATAATACAGGATGTAACTCAGGATCAGTAATGTAATGTATGTACACAGTGACTGCACCAGCAGAATAGTGAGTGCAGCTCTGGGGTATAATACAGGAGGTAACTCAGGATCAGTAATGTAATGTATGTACACAGTGACTGCACCAGCAGAATAGTGAGTGCAGCTCTGGAGTATAATACAGGAGGTAACTCGGGATCAGTAATGTAATGTATGTACACAGTGACTGCACCAGCAGAATAGTGAGTGCAGCTCTGGAGTATAATACAGGATATAACTCAGGATCAGTAATGTAATATATGTACACAGTGACTGCACCAGCAGAATAGTGAGTGCAGCTCTGGGGTATAATACAGGATGAAACTCAGGATCAGTAAGGATGTACATAGTGATTGCACCAGCAGAATAGTGAGTGCAGCTCTGGGGTATAATACAGGATGTAACTCAGGATCAGTAATGTAATGTATGTACACAGTGACTGCACCAGCAGAATAGTGAGTGCAGCTCTGGAGTAAAATACAGGAGGTAACTTAGAATCAGTAATGAAATGTATATACACAGTGACTGCACCAGCAGAATAGTGAGTGCAGCTCTGGAGTATAATACAGGATGTAACTCAGGATCAGTAATGTAATGTATGTACACAGTGACTGCACCAGCAGAATAGTGAGTGCAGCTCTGGAGTATAATACAGGATGTAACTCAGGATCAGTAATGTAATGTATGTACACAGTGACTGCACCAGCAGAATAGTGAGTGCAGCTCTGGAGTATAATACAGGATGTAACTCAGGATCAGTAATGTAATGTATGTACACCGTGACTGCACCAGCAGAATAGTGAGTGCAGCTCTGGAGTATAATACAGGATGTAACTCAGGATCAGTAATGTAATGTATGTACACCGTGACTGCATCAGCAGAATAGTGAGTGCAGCTCTGGAGTATAATACAGGATGTAACTCAGGATCAGTAATGTAATGTATGTACACAGTGACTGCACCAGCAGAATAGTGAGTGCAGCTCTGGAGTATAATACAGGATCTAACTCAGGATCAGTAATGTATGTACACAGTGACTGCACCAGCAGAATAGAGAGTGCAGCTCTGGAGTATAATACAGGATGTAACGCAGGATCAGTAATGTAATGTATGTACACAGTGACTGCACCAGCAGAATAGTGAGTGCAGCTCTGGAGTATAATACAGGAGGTAACTCAGGATCAGTAATGTAATGTATGTACACAGTGACTGCACCAGCAGAATAGTGAGTGCAGCTCTGGAGTATAATACAGGATGTAACTCAGGATCAGTAATGTAATGTATGTACACAGTGACTGCACCAGCAGAATAGTGAGTGCAGCTCTGGAGTATAATACAGGATATAACTCAGGATCAGTAATGTAATATATGTACACAGTGACTGCTCCAGCAGAATAGTGAGTACAGCTCTGGGGTATAATACAGGATGTAACTCAGGATCAGTAATGGATGTACATAGTGATTGCACCAGCAGAATAGTGAGTGCAGCTCTGGGGTATAATACAGGATGTAACTCAGGATCAGTAATGTAATGTATGTACACAGTGACTGCACCAGCAGAATAGTGAGTGCAGCTCTGGAGTAAAATACAGGAGGTAACTTAGAATCAGTAATGTAATGTATATACACAGTGACTGCACCAGCAGAATAGTGAGTGCAGCTCTGGAGTATAATACAGGATGTAACTCAGGATCAGTAATGTAATGTATGTACACAGTGACTGCACCAGCAGAATAGTGAGTGCAGCTCTGGAGTATAATACAGGATGTAACTCAGGATCAGTAATGTAATGTATGTACACAGTGACTGCACCAGCAGAATAGTGAGTGCAGCTCTGGAGTATAATACAGGATGTAACTCAGGATCAGTAATGTAATGTATGTACACCGTGACTGCACCAGCAGAATAGTGAGTGCAGCTCTGGAGTATAATTCAGGATGTAACTCATGATGAGTAATGTAATGTATGTACACAGTGACTGCACCAGCAGAATAGTGAGTGCAGCTCTGGAGTATAATACAGGAGGTAACTCAGGATCAGTAATGTAATGTATGTACACAGTGACTGCACCAGCAGAATAGTGAGTGCAGCTCTGGAGTATAATACAGGATGTAACTCAGGATCAGTAATGTAATGTATGTACACAGTGACTGCACCAGCAGAATAGTGAGTGCAGCTCTGGAGTATAATACAGGAGGTAACTCAGTATCAGTAATGTAATGTATGTACACAGTGAATGCACCAGCAGAATAGTGAGTGCAGCTCTGGAGTATAATACAGGATGTAACTCAGGATCAGTAATGTAATGTATGTACACAGTGACTGCACCAGCAGAATAGTGAGTGCAGCTCTGGAGTATAATACAGGATGTAACTCAGGATCAGTAATGTAATGTATATACACAGTGACTGCACCAGCAGAATAGTGAGTGCAGCTCTGGAGTATAATACAGGAGGTAACTCAGGATCAGTAATGTAATGTATGTACACAGTGACTGCACCAGCAGAATAGTGAGTGCAGCTCTGGAGTTTTAATACAGGATGTAACTCAGGATCAGTAATGTAATGTATGTACACAGTGACTGCACCAGCAGAATAGTGATTGCAGCTCTGGAGTATAATACAGGATGTAACTCAGGATCAGTAATGTAATGTATGTACACAGTGACTGCACCAGCAGAATAGTGAGTGCAGCTCTGGGGTATAATACAGGAGGTAACTCAGGATCAGTAATGTAATGTATGTACACAGTGACTGCACCAGCAGAATAGTAAGTGCAGCTCTGGAGTATAATACAGGAGGTAACTCGGGATCAGTAATGTAATGTATGTACACAGTGACTGCACCAGCAGAATAGTGAGTGCAGCTCTGGAGTATAATACAGGATATAACTCAGGATCAGTAATGTAATATATGTACACAGTGACTGCTCCAGCAGAATAGTGAGTGCAGCTCTGGGGTATAATACAGGATGTAACTCAGGATCAGTAATGGATGTACATAGTGATTGCACCAGCAGAATAGTGAGTGCAGCTCTGGGGTATAATACAGGATGTAACTCAGGATCAGTAATGTAATGTATGTACACAGTGACTGCACCAGCAGAATAGTGAGTGCAGCTCTGGAGTATAATACAGGATGTAACTCAGGATCAGTAATGTAATGTATGTACACAGTGACTGCACCAGCAGAATAGTGAGTCCAGCTCTGGAGTATAATACAGGATGTAACTCATGATCAGTAATGTAATGTATGTACACAGTGACTGCACCAGCAGAATAGTGAGTGCAGCTCTGGAGTATAATACAGGAGGTAACTCAGGATCAGTAATGTAATGTATGTACACAGTGACTGCACCAGCAGAATAGTGAGTGCAGCTCTGGAGTATAATACAGGATGTAACTCAGGATCAGTAATGTAATGTATGTACACAGTGACTGCACCAGCAGAATAGTGAGTGCAGCTCTGGAGTATAATACAGGAGGTAACTCAGTATCAGTAATGTAATGTATGTACACAGTGACTGCACCAGCAGAATAGTGAGTGCAGCTCTGGAGTATAATACAGGATGTAACTCAGGATCAGTAATGTAATGTATGTACACAGTGACTGCACCAGCAGAATAGTGAGTGCAGCTCTGGAGTATAATACAGGATGTAACTCAGGATCAGTAATGTAATGTATATACACAGTGACTGCACCAGCAGAATAGTGAGTGCAGCTCTGGAGTATAATACAGGATGTAACTCAGGATCAGTAATGTAATGTATGTACACAGTGACTGCACCAGCAGAATAGTGAGTGCACCTCTGGAGTATAATACAGGATGTAACTCAGGATCAGTAATGTAATGCATGTACACAGTGAATGCACCAGCAGAATAGTGAGTGCAGCTCTGGAGTATAATACAGGATGTAACTCAGGATCAGTAATGTAATGTATGTACACAGTGACTGCACCAGCAGAATAGTGAGTGCAGCTCTGGAGTATAATACAGGATGTAACTCAGGATCAGTAATGTAATGTATATACACAGTGACTGCACCAGCAGAATAGTGAGTGCAGCTCTGGAGTATAATACAGGATGTAACTCAGGATCAGTAATGTAATGTATGTACACAGTGACTGCACCAGCAGAATAGTGAGTGCAGCTCTGGAGTATAATACAGGATGTAACTCAGGATCAGTAATGTAATGTATGTACACAGTGACTGCACCAGCAGAATAGTGAGTGCAGCTCTGGAGTATAATACAGGATGTAACTCAGGATCAGTAATGTAATGTATGTACACAGTGACTGCACCAGCAGAATAGTGAGTGCACCTCTGGAGTATAATACAGGATGTAACTCAGGATCAGTAATGTAATGCATGTACACAGTGAATGCACCAGCAGAATAGTGAGTGCAGCTCTGGAGTATAATACAGGATGTAACTCAGGATCAGTAATGTAATGTATGTACACAGTGACTGCACCAGCAGAATAGTGAGTGCAGCTCTGGAGTATAATACAGGATGTAACTCAGGATCAGTAATGTAATGTATATACACAGTGACTGCACCAGCAGAATAGTGAGTGCAGCTCTGGAGTATAATACAGGAGGTAACTCAGGGTCAGTAATGTAATGTATGTACACAGTGACTGCACCAGCAGAATAGTGAGTGCAGCTCTGGAGTTTTAATACAGGATGTAACTCAGGATCAGTAATGTAATGTATGTACACAGTGACTGCACCAGCAGAATAGTGATTGCAGCTCTGGAGTATAATACAGGATGTAACTCAGGATCAGTAATGTAATGTATGTACACAGTGACTGCACCAGCAGAATAGTGAGTGCAGCTCTGGGGTATAATACAGGAGGTAACTCAGGATCAGTAATGTAATGTATGTACACAGTGACTGCACCAGCAGAATAGTGAGTGCAGCTCTGGAGTATAATACAGGAGGTAACTCGGGATCAGTAATGTAATGTATGTACACAGTGACTGCACCAGCAGAATAGTGAGTGCAGCTCTGGAGTATAATACAGGATATAACTCAGGATCAGTAATGTAATATATGTACACAGTGACTGCACCAGCAGAATAGTGAGTGCAGCTCTGGGGTATAATACAGGATGAAACTCAGGATCAGTAATGGATGTACATAGTGATTGCACCAGCAGAATAGTGAGTGCAGCTCTGGGTTATAATACAGGATGTAACTCAGGATCAGTAATGTAATGTATGTACACAGTGACTGCACCAGCAGAATAGTGAGTGCAGCTCTGGAGTAAAATACAGGAGGTAACTTAGAATCAGTAATGAAATGTATATACACAGTGACTGCACCAGCAGAATAGTGAGTGCAGCTCTGGAGTATAATACAGGATGTAACTCAGGATCAGTAATGTAATGTATGTACACAGTGACTGCACCAGCAGAATAGTGAGTGCAGCTCTGGAGTATAATACAGGATGTAACTCAGGATCAGTAATGTAATGTATGTACACAGTGACTGCACCAGCAGAATAGTGAGTGCAGCTCTGGAGTATAATACAGGAGGTAACTCAGGATCAGTAATGTAATGTATGTACACAGTGACTGCACCAGCAGAATAGTGAGTGCAGCTCTGGGGTATAATACAGGAGATAACTCAGGATCAGTAATGTAATGTATGTACACCGTGACTGCACCAGCAGAATAGTGAGTGCAGCTCTGGAGTATAATACAGGATGTAACTCAGGATCAGTAATGTAATGTATGTACACCGTGACTGCATCAGCAGAATAGTGAGTGCAGCTCTGGAGTATAATACAGGATGTAACTCAGGATCAGTAATGTAATGTATGTACACAGTGACTGCACCAGCAGAATAGTGAGTGCAGCTCTGGAGTATAATACAGGATCTAACTCAGGATCAGTAATGTATGTACACAGTGACTGCACCAGCAGAATAGAGAGTGCAGCTCTGGAGTATAATACAGGATGTAACGCAGGATCAGTAATGTAATGTATGTACACAGTGACTGCACCAGCAGAATAGTGAGTGCAGCTCTGGAGTATAATACAGGAGGTAACTCAGGATCAGTAATGTAATGTATGTACACAGTGACTGCACCAGCAGAATAGTGAGTGCAGCTCTGGAGTATAATACAGGATGTAACTCAGGATCAGTAATGTAATGTATGTACACAGTGACTGCACCAGCAGAATAGTGAGTGCAGCTCTGGAGTATAATACAGGATATAACTCAGGATCAGTAATGTAATATATGTACACAGTGACTGCTCCAGCAGAATAGTGAGTACAGCTCTGGGGTATAATACAGGATGTAACTCAGGATCAGTAATGGATGTACATAGTGATTGCACCAGCAGAATAGTGAGTGCAGCTCTGGGGTATAATACAGGATGTAACTCAGGATCAGTAATGTAATGTATGTACACAGTGACTGCACCAGCAGAATAGTGAGTGCAGCTCTGGAGTAAAATACAGGAGGTAACTTAGAATCAGTAATGTAATGTATATACACAGTGACTGCACCAGCAGAATAGTGAGTGCAGCTCTGGAGTATAATACAGGATGTAACTCAGGATCAGTAATGTAATGTATGTACACAGTGACTGCACCAGCAGAATAGTGAGTGCAGCTCTGGAGTATAATACAGGATGTAACTCAGGATCAGTAATGTAATGTATGTACACAGTGACTGCACCAGCAGAATAGTGAGTGCAGCTCTGGAGTATAATACAGGATGTAACTCAGGATCAGTAATGTAATGTATGTACACCGTGACTGCACCAGCAGAATAGTGAGTGCAGCTCTGGAGTATAATTCAGGATGTAACTCATGATGAGTAATGTAATGTATGTACACAGTGACTGCACCAGCAGAATAGTGAGTGCAGCTCTGGAGTATAATACAGGAGGTAACTCAGGATCAGTAATGTAATGTATGTACACAGTGACTGCACCAGCAGAATAGTGAGTGCAGCTCTGGAGTATAATACAGGATGTAACTCAGGATCAGTAATGTAATGTATGTACACAGTGACTGCACCAGCAGAATAGTGAGTGCAGCTCTGGAGTATAATACAGGAGGTAACTCAGTATCAGTAATGTAATGTATGTACACAGTGAATGCACCAGCAGAATAGTGAGTGCAGCTCTGGAGTATAATACAGGATGTAACTCAGGATCAGTAATGTAATGTATGTACACAGTGACTGCACCAGCAGAATAGTGAGTGCAGCTCTGGAGTATAATACAGGATGTAACTCAGGATCAGTAATGTAATGTATATACACAGTGACTGCACCAGCAGAATAGTGAGTGCAGCTCTGGAGTATAATACAGGAGGTAACTCAGGATCAGTAATGTAATGTATGTACACAGTGACTGCACCAGCAGAATAGTGAGTGCAGCTCTGGAGTTTTAATACAGGATGTAACTCAGGATCAGTAATGTAATGTATGTACACAGTGACTGCACCAGCAGAATAGTGATTGCAGCTCTGGAGTATAATACAGGATGTAACTCAGGATCAGTAATGTAATGTATGTACACAGTGACTGCACCAGCAGAATAGTGAGTGCAGCTCTGGGGTATAATACAGGAGGTAACTCAGGATCAGTAATGTAATGTATGTACACAGTGACTGCACCAGCAGAATAGTAAGTGCAGCTCTGGAGTATAATACAGGAGGTAACTCGGGATCAGTAATGTAATGTATGTACACAGTGACTGCACCAGCAGAATAGTGAGTGCAGCTCTGGAGTATAATACAGGATATAACTCAGGATCAGTAATGTAATATATGTACACAGTGACTGCTCCAGCAGAATAGTGAGTGCAGCTCTGGGGTATAATACAGGATGTAACTCAGGATCAGTAATGGATGTACATAGTGATTGCACCAGCAGAATAGTGAGTGCAGCTCTGGGGTATAATACAGGATGTAACTCAGGATCAGTAATGTAATGTATGTACACAGTGACTGCACCAGCAGAATAGTGAGTGCAGCTCTGGAGTAAAATACAGGAGGTAACTTAGAATCAGTAATGTAATGTATATACACAGTGACTGCACCAGCAGAATAGTGAGTGCAGCTCTGGAGTATAATACAGGATGTAACTCAGGATCAGTAATGTAATGTATGTACACAGTGACTGCACCAGCAGAATAGTGAGTGCAGCTCTGGAGTATAATACAGGATGTAACTCAGGATCAGTAATGTAATGTATGTACACCGTGACTGCACCAGCAGAATAGTGAGTGCAGCTCTGGAGTATAATACAGGATGTAACTCAGGATCAGTAATGTAATGTATGTACACCGTGACTGCATCAGCAGAATAGTGAGTGCAGCTCTGGAGTATAATACAGGATGTAACTCAGGATCAGTAATGTAATGTATGTACACAGTGACTGCACCAGCAGAATAGTGAGTGCAGCTCTGGAGTATAATACAGGATCTAACTCAGGATCAGTAATGTATGTACACAGTGACTGCACCAGCAGAATAGAGAGTGCAGCTCTGGAGTATAATACAGGATGTAACTCAGGATCAGTAATGTAATGTATGTACACAGTGACTGCACCAGCAGAATAGTGAGTGCAGCTCTGGAGTATAATACAGGATATAACTCAGGATCAGTAATGTAATATATGTACACAGTGACTGCTCCAGCAGAATAGTGAGTGCAGCTCTGGGGTATAATACAGGATGTAACTCAGGATCAGTAATGGATGTACATAGTGATTGCACCAGCAGAATAGTGAGTGCAGCTCTGGGGTATAATACAGGATGTAACTCAGGATCAGTAATGTAATGTATGTACACAGTGACTGCACCAGCAGAATAGTGAGTGCAGCTCTGGAGTAAAATACAGGAGGTAACTTAGAATCAGTAATGTAATGTATATACACAGTGACTGCACCAGCAGAATAGTGAGTGCAGCTCTGGAGTATAATACAGGATGTAACTCAGGATCAGTAATGTAATGTATGTACACAGTGACTGCACCAGCAGAATAGTGAGTGCAGCTCTGGAGTATAATACAGGATGTAACTCAGGATCAGTAATGTAATGTATGTACACCGTGACTGCATGAGCAGAATAGTGAGTGCAGCTCTGGAGTATAATACAGGATGTAACTCAGGATCAGTAATGTAATGTATGTACACAGTGACTGCACCAGCAGAATAGTGAGTGCAGCTCTGGGGTATAATACAGGAGGTAACTCAGGATCAGTAATGTAATGTATGTACACAGTGACTGCACCAGCAGAATAGTGAGTGCAGCTCTGGAGTATAACACAGGATGTAACTCAGGATCAGTAATGTAATCTATGTACACAGTGACTTCACCAGCAGAATAGTGAGTGCAGCTCTGGAGTATAATACAGGATATAACTCAGGATCAGTAATGTAATATATGTACACAGTGACTGCACCAGCAGAATAGTGAGTGCAGCTCTGGAGTATAATACAGGATGTAACTCAGGATCAGTAATGTAATGTATGTACACAGTGACTGCACCAGCAGAATAGTGAGTGCAGCTCTGGGGTATAATACAGGAGGTAACTCAGGATCAGTATTGTAATGTATGTACACAGTGACTGCACCAGCAGAATAGTGAGTGCAGCTCTGGAGTAAAATACAGGAGGTAACTCAGAATCAGTAATGTAATGTATGTACACAGTGACTGCACCAGCAGAATAGTGAGTGCAGCTCTGGAGTATAATACAGGAGGTAACTCAGGATCAGTAATGTAATGTATGTACACAGTGACTGCACCAGCAGAATAGTGAGTGCAGCTCTGGAGTATAATTCAGGATGTAACTCAGGATCAGTAATGTAATGTATGTACACCGTGACTGCATCAGCAGAATAGTGAGTGCAGCTCTGGAGTATAATACAGGATGTAACTCAGGATCAGTAATGTAATGTATGTACACAGTGACTGCACCAGCAGAATAGTGAGTGCAGCTCTGGGGTATAATACAGGAGGTAACTCAGGATCAGTAATGTAATGTATGTACACAGTGACTGCACCAGCAGAATAGTGAGTGCAGCTCTGGAGTATAACACAGGATGTAACTCAGGATCAGTAATGTAATCTATGTACACAGTGACTGCACCAGCAGAATAGTGAGTGCAGCTCTGGAGTATAATACAGGATATAACTCAGGATCAGTAATGTAATATATGTACACAGTGACTGCACCAGCAGAATAGTGAGTGCAGCTCTGGGGTATAATACAGGAGGTAACTCAGGATCAGTAATGTAATGTATGTACACAGTGACTGCACCAGCAGAATAGTGAGTGCAGCTCTGGAGTAAAATACAGGAGGTAACTCAGAATCAGTAATGTAATGTATATACACAGTGACTGCACCAGCAGAATAGTGAGTGCAGCTCTGGAGTATAATACAGGATGTAACTCAGGATCAGTAATGTAATGTATGTACACAGTGACTGCACCAGCAGAATAGTGAGTGCAGCTCTGGAGTATAATACAGGATGTAACTCAGGATCAGTAATGTAATGTATGTACACCGTGACTGCACCAGCAGAATAGTGAGTGCAGCTCTGAAGTATAATACAGGATGTAACTCAGGATCAGTAATGTAATGTATGTACACCGTGACTGCACCAGCAGAATAGTGAGTGCAGCTCTGGGGTATAATACAGGATGTAACTCAGGATCAGTAATGTAATGTATGTACACAGTGACTGCACCAGCAGAATAGTGAGTGCAGCTCTGCTGTAAAATACAGGAGGTAACTCAGGATCAGTAATGTAATGTATGTACACAGTGACTGCACCAGCAGAATAGTGAGTGCAGCTCTGGAGTATAATACAGGAATGTAACTCAGGATCAGTAATGTAATGTATGTACACAGTGACTGCACCAGCAGAATAGTGAGTGCAGCTCTGCTGTAAAATACAGGAGGTAACTCAGGATCAGTAATGTAATGTATGTACACAGTGACTGCACCAGCAGAATAGTGAGTGCAGCTCTGGAGTATAATACAGGAATGTAACTCAGGATCAGTAATGTAATGTATGTACACCGTGACTGCACCAGCAGAATAGTGAGTGCAGCTCTGGGGTATAATACAGGATGTAACTCAGGATCAGTAATGTAATGTATGTACACAGTGACTGCACCAGCAGAATAGTGAGTGCAGCTCTGCTGTAAAATACAGGAGGTAACTCAGGATCAGTAATGTAATGTATGTACACAGTGACTGCACCAGCAGAATAGTGAGTGCAGCTCTGGAGTATAATACAGGATGTAACTCAGGATCAGTAATGTAATGTATGTACACAGTGACTGCACCAGCAGAATAGTGAGTGCAGCTCTGGAGTATAATACAGGAGGTAACTCAGGATCAGTAATGTAATGTATGTACACAGTGACTGCACCAGCAGAATAGTGAGGGCAGCTCTGGAGTATAATACAGGATGTAACTCAGGATCAGTAATGTAATGTATGTACACAGTGACTGCACCAGCAGAATAGTGAGTGCAGCTCTGGGGTATAATACAGGAGGTAACTCAGGATCAGTAATGTATGTACACAGTGACTGCACCAGCAGAATAGTGAGTGCAGCTCTGGAGTATAATACAGCATGTAACTCAGGATCAGTAATGTAATGTATGTACACAGTGACTGCACCAGCAGAATAGTGAGTGCAGCTCTGGAGTATAATACAGGAGGTAACTCAGGATCAGTAATGTAATGTATGTACACAGTGACTGCACCAGCAGAATAGTGAGTGCAGCTCTGGGGTATAATACAGGATGTAACTCAGGATCAGTAATGTAATGTATGTACACAGTGACTGCACCAGCAGAATAGTGAGCGCAGCTCTGGAGTATAATACAGGAATGTAACTCAGGATCAGTAATGTAATGTATGTACACAGTGACTGCACCAGCAGAATAGTGAGTGCAGCTCTGGAGTATAATACAGGATGTAACTCAGGATCAGTAATGTAATGTATGTACACAGTGACTGCACCAGCAGAATAGTGAGTGCAGCTCTGGAGTATAATACAGGATGTAACTCAGGATCAGTAATGTAATGTATGTGCACAGTGACTGCACCAGCAGAATAGTGAGTGCAGCTCTGGAGTATAATACAGGATGTAACTCAGGATCAGTAATGTAATGTATGTACACAGTGACTGCACCAGCAGAATAGTGAGTGCAGCTCTGGAGTATAATACAGGATGTAAATCAGGATCAGTAATGTAATGTATGTACACAGTGACTGCACCAGCAGAATAGTGAGTGCAGCTCTGGGGTATAATACAGGATGTAACTCAGGATCAGTAATGTAATGTATGTACACAGTGACTGCACCAGCAGAATAGTGAGAGCAGCTCTGGAGTATAATACAGGATGTAACTCAGGATCAGTAATGTAATGTATGTACACAGTGACTGCACCAGCAGAATAGTGAGTGCAGCTCTGGGGTATAATACAGGAGGTAACTCAGGATCAGTAATGTATGTACACAGTGACTGCACCAGCAGAATAGTGAGTGCAGCTCTGGAGTATAATACAGGATGTAACTCAGGATCAGTAATGTAATGTATGTACACAGTGACTGCACCAGCAGAATAGTGAGTGCAGCTCTGGAGTATAATACAGGAGGTAACTCAGGATCAGTAATGTAATGTATGTACACAGTGACTGCACCAGCAGAATAGTGAGTGCAGCTCTGGGGTATAATACAGGATGTAACTCAGGATCAGTAATGTAATGTATGTACACAGTGACTGCACCAGCAGAATAGTGAGTGCAGCTCTGGAGTATAATACAGGATGTAACTCAGGATCAGTAATGTAATGTATGTACACAGTGACTGCACCAGCAGAATAGTGAGTGCAGCTCTGGAGTATAATACAGGAGGTAACTCAGGATCAGTAATGTAATGTATATACACAGTGACTACACCAGCAGAATAGTGAGTGCAGCTCTGGAGTATAATACAGGAGGTAACTCAGGATCAGTAATGTAATGTATGTGCACAGTGACTGCACCAGCAGAATAGTGAGTGCAGCTCTGGAGTATAATACAGGAGGTAACTCAGGATCAGTAAAGTAATGTATGTGCACAGTGACTGCACCAGCAGAATAGTGAGTGCAGCTCTGGGGTATAATACAGGATGTAACTCAGGATCAGTAATGTAATGTATGTACACAGTGACTACACCAGCAGAATAGTGAGCGCAGCTCTGGAGTATAATACAGGATGTAACTCAGGATCAGTAATGTAATGTATATACACAGTGACTACACCAGCAGAATAGTGAGTGCAGCTCTGGAGTATAATACAGGAGGTAACTCAGGATCAGTAATGTAATGTATGTGCACAGTGACTGCACCAGCAGAATAGTGAGTGCAGCTCTGGAGTATAATACAGGAGGTAACTCAGGATCAGTAATGTAATGTATGTGCACAGTGACTGCACCAGCAGAATAGTGAGTGCAGCTCTGGGGTATAATACAGGATGTAACTAAGGATCAGTAATGTAATGTATGTACACAGTGACTGCACCAGCAGAATAGTGAGTGCAGCCCTGGAGTATAATACAGGATGTAACTCAGGATCAGTAATGTAATGTATGTACACAGTGACTGCACCAGCAGAATATTGAGTGCAGCTCTGGGGTATAATACAGGAGGTAACTCAGGATCAGTAATGTAATGTATGTACACAGTGACTGCACCAGCAGAATAGTGAGTGCAGCTCTGGAGTATAATACAGGAGGTAACTCAGGATCAGTAATGTAATGTATGTGCACAGTGACTGCACCAGCAGAATAGTGAGTGCAGCTCTGGGGTAAAATACAGGATGTAACTCAGGATCAGTAATGTAATGTATGTACACAGTGACTGCACCAGCAGAATAGTGAGTGCAGCTCTGGGGTATAATACAGGATGTAACTCAGGATCAGTAATGTAATGTATGTACACAGTGACTGCACCAGCAGAATAGTAAGTGCAGCTCTGGAGTATAATACAGGATGTAACTCAGGATCAGTAATGTAATGTATGTACACCGTGACTGCATCAGCAGAATAGTGAGTGCAGCTCTGGAGTATAATACAGGATGTAACTCAGGATCAGAAATGTAATGTATGTACACAGTGACTGCACCAGCAGAATAGTGAGTGCAGCTCTGGGGTATAATACAGGAGGTAACTCAGGATCAGTAATGTAATGTATGTACACAGTGACTGCACCAGCAGAATAGTGAGTGCAGCTCTGGGGTATAATACAGGATGTAACTCAGGATCAGTAATGTAATGTATGTACACAGTGACTGCACCAGCAGAATAGTGAGTGCAGCTCTGGAGTATAATACAGGATGTAACTCAGGATCAGTAATGTAATGTATGTACACAGTGACTGCACCAGAAGAATAGTGAGTGCAGCTCTGGAGTATAATACAGGAGGTAACCCAGGATCAGTAATGTAATATATGTACACAGTGACGGCACTAGAAGAATAGTGAGTGCAGCTCTGGAGTATAATACAGGAGGTAACCCAAGATCAGTAATGTAATGTATGTACACAGTGACTGCACCAGCAGAATAGTGAGTGCAGCTCTGGAGGATAATACAGGATGTAACTCAGGATCAGTAATGTAATGTATGTACACAGTGACTGCACCAGCAGAATAGTGAGTGCAGCTCTGGAGTATAAAACAGGATGTAACTCAGGATCAGTAATGTAATGTATGTACACAGTGACTGCACCAGCAGAATAGTGAGTGCAGCTCTGGAGTACAAAACAGGATGTAACTCAGGATCAGTAATGTAATGTATGTACACAGTGACTGCACCAGAAGAATAGTGAGTGAAGCTCTGGAGCATAATACAGGAGGTAACCCAGGATCAGTAATGTAATGTATGTACACAGTGACTGCACCAGCAGAATAGTGAGTGCAGCTCTGGAGTATAATACAGGAGGTAACTCAGGATCAGTAATGTAATGTATGTACACTGTGACTGCACCAGCAGAATAGTGAGTGCAGCTCTGGAGTATAATACCGGAGGTAACTCAGGATCAGTAATATAATGTATGTACACAGTGACTGCACCAGCAGAATAGTGAGTGCAGCTCTGGAGTATAATACAGGATGTAACTCAGGATCAGTAATGTAATGTATGTACACAGTGACTGCACCAGCAGAATAGTGAGCGCAGCTCTGGAGTATAATACAGGATGTAACTCAGGATCAGTAATGTAATGTATATACACAGTGACTACACCAGCAGAATAGTGAGTGCAGCTCTGGAGTATAATGCAGGATGTAACTCAGGATCTGTAATGTAATGTATGTACACAGTGACTGCACCAGCAGAATACTGAGTGCAGCTCTGGAGTATAATACAGGATGTAACTCAGGATCAGTAATGTAATGTATGTACACCGTGACTGCACCAGCATAATAGTGAGTGCAGCTCTGGAGTATAATACAGGATGTAACTCAGGATCAGTAATGTAATGTATGTACACCGTGACTGCACCAGCAGAATAGTGAGTGCAGCTCTGGGGTATAATACAGGAGGTAACTCAGGATCAGTAATGTAATGTATGTACACAGTGACTGCACCAGCAGAATAGTGAGTGCAGCTCTGGAGTATAATACAGGAGGTAACTCAGGATCAGTAATGTAATGTATGTACACAGTGACTGCACCAGCAGAATAGTGAGTGCAGCTCTGGAGTATAATACAGGAGGTAACTCAGGATCAGTAATGTAATGTATGTACACCGTGACTGCACCAGCATAATAGTGAGTGCAGCTCTGGAGTATAATACAGGATGTAACTCAGGATCAGTAATGTAATGTATGTACACCGTGACTGCACCAGCAGAATAGTGAGTGCAGCTCTGGGGTATAATACAGGAGGTAACTCAGGATCAGTAATGTAATGTATGTACACAGTGACTGCACCAGCAGAATAGTGAGTGCAGCTCTGGAGTATAATACAGGAGGTAACTCAGGATCAGTAATGTAATGTATGTACACAGTGACTGCACCAGCAGAATAGTGAGTGCAGCTCTGGAGTATAATACAGGAGGTAACTCAGGATCAGTAATGTAATGTATGCACACAGTGACTGCACCAGCAGAATAGTGAGTGCAGCTCTGGAGTATAATACAGGATGTAACTCAGGATCAGTAATGTAATGTATGTACACAGTGACTGCACCAGCAGAATAGTGAGTGCAGCTCTGGAGTATAATACAGGATGTAACTCAGGATCAGTAATGTAATGTATGTACACCGTGACTGCACCAGCAGAATAGTGAGTGCAGCTCTGGAGTATAATACAGGATGTAACTCAGGATCAGTAATGTAATGTATGTACACCGTGACTGCACCTGCAGAATAGTGAGTGCAGCTCTGGAGTATAATGCAGGATGTAACTCAGGATCAATAATGTAATCTATGTACACAGTGACTGCACCAGCAGAATAGTGAGTGCAGCTCTGGAGTATAATACAGGATGTAACTCAGGATCAGTAATGTAATGTATGTACACAGTGACTGCACCAGCAGAATAGTGAGTGCAGCTCTGGAGTATAATACAGGATGTAACTCAGGATCAGTAATGTAATGTATGTACACAGTGACTGCACCAGCAGAATAGTGAGTGCAGCTCTGGGGTATAATACAGGAGGTAACTCAGTATCAGTAATGTAATGTATGTACACAGTGACTGCACCAGCGGAATAGTGAGTGCAGCTCTGGAGTATAATACAGGAGGTAACTCAGGATCAGTAATGTAATGTATGTACACAGTGACTGCACCAGCAGAATAGTGAGTGCAGCTCTGTAGTAAAATACAGGAGGTAACTCAGAATCAGTAATGTAATGTATATACACAGTGACTGCACCAGCAGAATAGTGAGTGCAGCTCTGGAGTATAATACAGGATGTAACTCAGGATCAGTAATGTAATGTATGTACACAGTGACTGCACCAGCAGAATAGTGAGTGCAGCTCTGGAGTATAATACAGGATGTAACTCAGGATCAGTAATGTAATGTATGTACACCGTGACTGCACCAGCAGAATAGTGAGTGCAGCTCTGGAGTATAATACAGGATGTAACTCAGGATCAGTAATGTAATGTATGTACACCGTGACTGCACCAGCAGAATAGTGAGTGCAGCTCTGGGGTATAATATAGGAGGTAACTCAGGATCAGTAATGTAATGTATGTACACAGTGACTGCACCAGCAGAATAGTGAGTGCAGCTCTGGAGTAAAATACAGGAGGTAACTCAGGATCAGTAATGTAATGTATGTACACAGTGACTGCACCAGCAGAATAGTGAGTGCAGCTCTGGAGTATAATACAGGAATGTAACTCAGGATCAGTAATGTAATGTATGTACACAGTGACTGCACCAGCAGAATAGTGAGTGCAGCTCTGGAGTATAATACAGGATGTAACTCAGGATCAGTAATGTAATGTATGTACACAGTGACTGCACCAGCAGAATAGTGAGTGCAGCTCTGGAGTATAATACAGGATGTAACTCAGGATCAGTAATGTAATGTATGTACACAGTGACTGCACCAGCAGAATAGTGAGTGCAGCTCTGGGGTATAATGCAGGATGTAACTCAGGATCAGTAATGTAATGTATGTACACAGTGACTGCACCAGCAGAATAGTGAGTGCAGCTCTGGGGTATAATGCAGGATGTAACTCAGGATCAGTAATGTAATGTATGTACACAGTGACTGCACCAGCAGAATAGTGAGTGCAGCTCTGGAGTATAATACAGGATGTAACTCAGGATCAGTAATGTAATGTATGTACACAGTGACTGCACCAGCAGAATAGTGAGTGCAGCTCTGGAGTATAATACAGGATGTAACTCAGGATCAGTAATGTAATGTATGTACACCGTGACTGCACCAGCAGAATAGTGAGTGCAGCTCTGGAGTATAATACAGGATGTAACTCAGGATCAGTAATGTAATGTATGTACACAGTGACTGCACCAGCAGAATAGTGAGTGCAGCTCTGGAGTATAATACAGGAGGTAACTCAGGATCAGTAATGTAATCTATGTACACAGTGACTGCACCAGCAGAATAGTGAGTGCAGCTCTGGAGTATAATACAGGATGTAACTCAGGATCAGTAATGTAATCTATGTACACAGTGACTGCACCAGCAGAATAGTGAGTGCAGCTCTGGAGTATAATACAGGAGGTAACTCAGGATCAGTAATGTAATGTATGTACACCGTGACTGCACCAGCAGAATAGTGAGTGCAGCTCTGGAGTATAATACAGGATGTAACTCAGGATCAGTAATGTATGTACACAGTGACTGCACCAGCAGAATAGTGAGTGCAGCTCTGGAGTATAATACAGGATGTAACTCAGGATCAGTAATGTAATGTATGTACACCGTGACTGCACCAGCAGAATAGTGAGTGCAGCTCTGGAGTATAATGCAGGATGTAACTCAGGATCAATAATGTAATGTATGTACACAGTGACTGCACCAGCAGAATAGTGAGTGCAGCTCTGGGGTATAATACAGGAGGTAACTCAGGATCAGTAATGTAATGTATGTACACAGTGACTGCACCAGCAGAATAGTGAGTGCAGCTCTGGAGTATAATACAGGATGTAACTCAGGATCAGTAATGTAATGTATGTACACAGTGACTGCACCAGAAGAATAGTGAGTGCAGCTCTGGAGTATAATACAGGAGGTAACTCAGGATCAGTAATGTAATGTATGTGCACAGTGACTGCACCAGCAGAATAGTGAGTGCAGCTCTGGGGTATAATACAGGATGTAACTAAGGATCAGTAATGTAATGTATGTACACAGTGACTGCACCAGCAGAATAGTGAGTGCAGCCCTGGAGTATAATACAGGATGTAACTCAGGATCAGTAATGTAATGTATGTACACAGTGACTGCACCAGCAGAATATTGAGTGCAGCTCTGGGGTATAATACAGGAGGTAACTCAGGATCAGTAATGTAATGTATGTACACAGTGACTGCACCAGCAGAATAGTGAGTGCAGCTCTGGAGTATAATACAGGATGTAACTCAGGATCAGTAATGTAATGTATGTACACAGTGACTGCACCAGCAGAATAGTGAGTGCAGCTCTGGGGTATAATACAGGAGGTAACTCAGGATCAGTAATGTAATGTATGTACACAGTGACTGCACCAGCAGAATATTGAGTGCAGCTCTGGGGTATAATACAGGAGGTAACTCAGGATCAGTAATGTAATGTATGTACACAGTGACTGCACCAGCAGAATAGTGAGTGCAGCTCTGGAGTATAATACAGGAGGTAACTCAGGATCAGTAATGTAATGTATGTGCACAGTGACTGCACCAGCAGAATAGTGAGTGCAGCTCTGGAGTATAATACAGGATGTAACTCAGGATCAGTAATGTAATGTATGTACACAGTGACTGCACCAGCAGAATAGTGAGTGCAGCTCTGGGGTAAAATACAGGATGTAACTCAGGATCAGTAATGTAATGTATGTACACAGTGACTGCACCAGCAGAATAGTGAGTGCAGCTCTGGGGTATAATACAGGATGTAACTCAGGATCAGTAATGTAATGTATGTACACAGTGACTGCACCAGCAGAATAGTAAGTGCAGCTCTGGAGTATAATACAGGATGTAACTCAGGATCAGTAATGTAATGTATGTACACCGTGACTGCATCAGCAGAATAGTGAGTGCAGCTCTGGAGTATAATACAGGATGTAACTCAGGATCAGAAATGTAATGTATGTACACAGTGACTGCACCAGCAGAATAGTGAGTGCAGCTCTGGAGTATAATGCAGGATGTAACTCAGGATCAATAATGTAATGTATGTACACAGTGACTGCACCAGCAGAATAGTGAGTGCAGCTCTGGGGTATAATACAGGAGGTAACTCAGGATCAGTAATGTAATGTATGTACACAGTGACTGCACCAGCAGAATAGTGAGTGCAGCTCTGGAGTATAATACAGGATGTAACTCAGGATCAGTAATGTAATGTATGTACACAGTGACTGCACCAGAAGAATAGTGAGTGCAGCTCTGGAGTATAATACAGGAGGTAACTCAGGATCAGTAATGTAATGTATGTGCACAGTGACTGCACCAGCAGAATAGTGAGTGCAGCTCTGGGGTATAATACAGGATGTAACTAAGGATCAGTAATGTAATGTATGTACACAGTGACTGCACCAGCAGAATAGTGAGTGCAGCCCTGGAGTATAATACAGGATGTAACTCAGGATCAGTAATGTAATGTATGTACACAGTGACTGCACCAGCAGAATATTGAGTGCAGCTCTGGGGTATAATACAGGAGGTAACTCAGGATCAGTAATGTAATGTATGTACACAGTGACTGCACCAGCAGAATAGTGAGTGCAGCTCTGGAGTATAATACAGGATGTAACTCAGGATCAGTAATGTAATGTATGTACACAGTGACTGCACCAGCAGAATAGTGAGTGCAGCTCTGGGGTATAATACAGGAGGTAACTCAGGATCAGTAATGTAATGTATGTACACAGTGACTGCACCAGCAGAATATTGAGTGCAGCTCTGGGGTATAATACAGGAGGTAACTCAGGATCAGTAATGTAATGTATGTACACAGTGACTGCACCAGCAGAATAGTGAGTGCAGCTCTGGAGTATAATACAGGAGGTAACTCAGGATCAGTAATGTAATGTATGTGCACAGTGACTGCACCAGCAGAATAGTGAGTGCAGCTCTGGGGTAAAATACAGGATGTAACTCAGGATCAGTAATGTAATGTATGTACACAGTGACTGCACCAGCAGAATAGTGAGTGCAGCTCTGGGGTATAATACAGGATGTAACTCAGGATCAGTAATGTAATGTATGTACACAGTGACTGCACCAGCAGAATAGTAAGTGCAGCTCTGGAGTATAATACAGGATGTAACTCAGGATCAGTAATGTAATGTATGTACACCGTGACTGCATCAGCAGAATAGTGAGTGCAGCTCTGGAGTATAATACAGGATGTAACTCAGGATCAGAAATGTAATGTATGTACACAGTGACTGCACCAGCAGAATAGTGAGTGCAGCTCTGGGGTATAATACAGGAGGTAACTCAGGATCAGTAATGTAATGTATGTACACAGTGACTGCACCAGCAGAATAGTGAGTGCAGCTCTGGAGTATAATACAGGAGGTAACTCAGGATCAGTAATGTAATGTATGCACCCAGTGACTGTGAGTGCAGCTCTGGGGTATAATACAGGATGTAACTCAGGATCAGTAATGTAATGTATGTACACAGTGACTGCACCAGCAGAATAGTGAGTGCAGCTCTGGAGTATAATACAGGATGTAACTCAGGATCAGTAATGTAATGTATGTACACAGTGACTGCACCAGAAGAATAGTGAGTGCAGCTCTGGAGTATAATACAGGAGGTAACCCAGGATCAGTAATGTAATATATGTACACAGTGACGGCACTAGAAGAATAGTGAGTGCAGCTCTGGAGTATAATACAGGAGGTAACCCAAGATCAGTAATGTAATGTATGTACACAGTGACTGCACCAGCAGAATAGTGAGTGCAGCTCTGGAGGATAATACAGGATGTAACTCAGGATCAGTAATGTAATGTATGTACACAGTGACTGCACCAGCAGAATAGTGAGTGCAGCTCTGGAGTATAAAACAGGATGTAACTCAGGATCAGTAATGTAATGTATGTACACAGTGACTGCACCAGCAGAATAGTGAGTGCAGCTCTGGAGTACAAAACAGGATGTAACTCAGGATCAGTAATGTAATGTATGTACACAGTGACTGCACCAGAAGAATAGTGAGTGAAGCTCTGGAGCATAATACAGGAGGTAACCCAGGATCAGTAATGTAATGTATGTACACAGTGACTGCACCAGCAGAATAGTGAGTGCAGCTCTGGAGTATAATACAGGAGGTAACTCAGGATCAGTAATGTAATGTATGTACACTGTGACTGCACCAGCAGAATAGTGAGTGCAGCTCTGGAGTATAATACCGGAGGTAACTCAGGATCAGTAATATAATGTATGTACACAGTGACTGCACCAGCAGAATAGTGAGTGCAGCTCTGGAGTATAATACAGGATGTAACTCAGGATCAGTAATGTAATGTATGTACACAGTGACTGCACCAGCAGAATAGTGAGCGCAGCTCTGGAGTATAATACAGGATGTAACTCAGGATCAGTAATGTAATGTATATACACAGTGACTACACCAGCAGAATAGTGAGTGCAGCTCTGGAGTATAATGCAGGATGTAACTCAGGATCTGTAATGTAATGTATGTACACAGTGACTGCACCAGCAGAATACTGAGTGCAGCTCTGGAGTATAATACAGGATGTAACTCAGGATCAGTAATGTAATGTATGTACACAGTGACTGCACCAGCAGAATAGTGAGTGCAGCTCTGGAGTATAATACAGGATGTAACTCAGGATCAGTAATGTAATGTATGTACACCGTGACTGCACCAGCAGAATAGTGAGTGCAGCTCTGGGGTATAATACAGGATGTAACTCAGGATCAGTAATGTAATGTATGTACACAGTGACTGCACCAGCAGAATAGTGAGTGCAGCTCTGGAGTATAATACAGGATGTAACTCAGGATCAGTAATGTAATGTATGTACACCGTGACTGCACCAGCAGAATAGTGAGTGCAGCTCTGGGGTATAATACAGGATGTAACTCAGGATCAGTAATGTATGTACACCGTGACTGCACCAGCATAATAGTGAGTGCAGCTCTGGAGTATAATACAGGATGTAACTCAGGATCAGTAATGTAATGTATGTACACCGTGACTGCACCAGCAGAATAGTGAGTGCAGCTCTGGGGTATAATACAGGAGGTAACTCAGGATCAGTAATGTAATGTATGTACACAGTGACTGCACCAGCAGAATAGTGAGTGCAGCTCTGGAGTATAATACAGGAGGTAACTCAGGATCAGTAATGTAATGTATGTACACAGTGACTGCACCAGCAGAATAGTGAGTGCAGCTCTGGAGTATAATACAGGAGGTAACTCAGGATCAGTAATGTAATGTATGCACACAGTGACTGCACCAGCAGAATAGTGAGTGCAGCTCTGGAGTATAATACAGGATGTAACTCAGGATCAGTAATGTAATGTATGTACACAGTGACTGCACCAGCAGAATAGTGAGTGCAGCTCTGGAGTATAATACAGGATGTAACTCAGGATCAGTAATGTAATGTATGTACACCGTGACTGCACCAGCAGAATAGTGAGTGCAGCTCTGGAGTATAATACAGGATGTAACTCAGGATCAGTAATGTAATGTATGTACACCGTGACTGCACCTGCAGAATAGTGAGTGCAGCTCTGGAGTATAATGCAGGATGTAACTCAGGATCAATAATGTAATCTATGTACACAGTGACTGCACCAGCAGAATAGTGAGTGCAGCTCTGGAGTATAATACAGGATGTAACTCAGGATCAGTAATGTAATGTATGTACACAGTGACTGCACCAGCAGAATAGTGAGTGCAGCTCTGGAGTATAATACAGGATGTAACTCAGGATCAGTAATGTAATGTATGTACACAGTGACTGCACCAGCAGAATAGTGAGTGCAGCTCTGGGGTATAATACAGGAGGTAACTCAGTATCAGTAATGTAATGTATGTACACAGTGACTGCACCAGCGGAATAGTGAGTGCAGCTCTGGAGTATAATACAGGAGGTAACTCAGGATCAGTAATGTAATGTATGTACACAGTGACTGCACCAGCAGAATAGTGAGTGCAGCTCTGTAGTAAAATACAGGAGGTAACTCAGAATCAGTAATGTAATGTATATACACAGTGACTGCACCAGCAGAATAGTGAGTGCAGCTCTGGAGTATAATACAGGATGTAACTCAGGATCAGTAATGTAATGTATGTACACAGTGACTGCACCAGCAGAATAGTGAGTGCAGCTCTGGAGTATAATACAGGATGTAACTCAGGATCAGTAATGTAATGTATGTACACCGTGACTGCACCAGCAGAATAGTGAGTGCAGCTCTGGAGTATAATACAGGATGTAACTCAGGATCAGTAATGTAATGTATGTACACCGTGACTGCACCAGCAGAATAGTGAGTGCAGCTCTGGGGTATAATATAGGAGGTAACTCAGGATCAGTAATGTAATGTATGTACACAGTGACTGCACCAGCAGAATAGTGAGTGCAGCTCTGGAGTAAAATACAGGAGGTAACTCAGGATCAGTAATGTAATGTATGTACACAGTGACTGCACCAGCAGAATAGTGAGTGCAGCTCTGGAGTATAATACAGGAATGTAACTCAGGATCAGTAATGTAATGTATGTACACAGTGACTGCACCAGCAGAATAGTGAGTGCAGCTCTGGAGTATAATACAGGATGTAACTCAGGATCAGTAATGTAATGTATGTACACAGTGACTGCACCAGCAGAATAGTGAGTGCAGCTCTGGAGTATAATACAGGATGTAACTCAGGATCAGTAATGTAATGTATGTACACAGTGACTGCACCAGCAGAATAGTGAGTGCAGCTCTGGGGTATAATGCAGGATGTAACTCAGGATCAGTAATGTAATGTATGTACACAGTGACTGCACCAGCAGAATAGTGAGTGCAGCTCTGGAGTATAATACAGGATGTAACTCAGGATCAGTAATGTAATGTATGTACACAGTGACTGCACCAGCAGAATAGTGAGTGCAGCTCTGGGGTATAATGCAGGATGTAACTCAGGATCAGTAATGTAATGTATGTACACAGTGACTGCACCAGCAGAATAGTGAGTGCAGCTCTGGAGTATAATACAGGATGTAACTCAGGATCAGTAATGTAATGTATGTACACAGTGACTGCACCAGCAGAATAGTGAGTGCAGCTCTGGAGTATAATACAGGATGTAACTCAGGATCAGTAATGTAATGTATGTACACCGTGACTGCACCAGCAGAATAGTGAGTGCAGCTCTGGAGTATAATACAGGATGTAACTCAGGATCAGTAATGTAATGTATGTACACAGTGACTGCACCAGCAGAATAGTGAGTGCAGCTCTGGAGTATAATACAGGAGGTAACTCAGGATCAGTAATGTAATCTATGTACACAGTGACTGCACCAGCAGAATAGTGAGTGCAGCTCTGGAGTATAATACAGGATGTAACTCAGGATCAGTAATGTAATCTATGTACACAGTGACTGCACCAGCAGAATAGTGAGTGCAGCTCTGGAGTATAATACAGGAGGTAACTCAGGATCAGTAATGTAATGTATGTACACCGTGACTGCACCAGCAGAATAGTGAGTGCAGCTCTGGAGTATAATACAGGATGTAACTCAGGATCAGTAATGTATGTACACAGTGACTGCACCAGCAGAATAGTGAGTGCAGCTCTGGAGTATAATACAGGATGTAACTCAGGATCAGTAATGTAATGTATGTACACCGTGACTGCACCAGCAGAATAGTGAGTGCAGCTCTGGAGTATAATGCAGGATGTAACTCAGGATCAATAATGTAATGTATGTACACAGTGACTGCACCAGCAGAATAGTGAGTGCAGCTCTGGGGTATAATACAGGAGGTAACTCAGGATCAGTAATGTAATGTATGTACACAGTGACTGCACCAGCAGAATAGTGAGTGCAGCTCTGGAGTATAATACAGGATGTAACTCAGGATCAGTAATGTAATGTATGTACACAGTGACTGCACCAGAAAAATAGTGAGTGCAGCTCTGGAGTATAATACAGGAGGTAACCCAGGATCAGTAATGTAATATATGTACACAGTGACTGCACCAGAAGAATAGTGAGTGCAGCTCTGGAGTATAATACAAGAGGTAACCCAAGATCAGTAATGTAATGTATGTACACAGTGACTGCACCAGCAGAATAGTGAGTGCAGCTCTGGAGTACAAAATAGGATGTAACTCAGGATCATTAATGTAATGTATATACACAGTGACTGCACCAGCAGAATAGTGAGTGCAGCTCTGGAGTATAAAACAGGATGTAACTCAGGATCAGTAATGTAATGTATTTACACCGTGACTGCACCAGCAGAATAGTGAGTGCAGCTCTGGAGGATAATACAGGATGTAACTCAGGATCAGTAATGTAATGTATGTACATGGTGACTGCACCAGCAGAATAGTGAGTGCAGCTCTGGAGTATAAAACAGGATGTAACTCAGGATCAGTAATGTAATGTATGTACACAGTGACTGCACCAGCAGAATAGTGAGTGCAGCTCTGGAGTACAAAATAGGATGTAACTCAGGATCAGTAATGTAATGTATGTACACAGTGACTGCACCAGCAGAATAGTGAGTGCAGCTCTGGAGTATAATACAGGAGGTAACTCAGGATCAGTAATGTAATGTATGTACACTGTGACTGCACCAGCAGAATAGTGAGTGCAGCTCTGGAGTATAATACAGGAGGTAACTCAGGATCAGTAATGTAATGTATGTACACAGTGACTGCACCAGAAGAATAGTGAGTGAAGCTCTGGAGCATAATACAGGAGGTAACCCAGGATCAGTAATGTAACGTATGTACACAGTGACTGCACCAGCAGAATAGTGAGTGCAGCTCTGGAGTATAATACAGGAGGTAACTCAGGATCAGTAATGTAATGTATGTACACTGTGACTGCACCAGCAGAATAGTGAGTGCAGCTCTGGAGTATAATACCGGAGGTAACTCAGGATCAGTAATATAATGTATGTACACAGTGACTGCACCAGCAGAATAGTGAGTGCAGCTCTGGAGTATAATACAGGAGGTAACTCAGGATCAGTAATGTAATGTATGTACACTGTGACTGCACCAGCAGAATAGTGAGTGCAGCTCTGGAGTATAATACAGGAGGTAACTCAGGATCAGTAATGTAATGTATGTACACAGTGACTGCACCAGAAGAATAGTGAGTGAAGCTCTGGAGCATAATACAGGAGGTAACCCAGGATCAGTAATGTAACGTATGTACACAGTGACTGCACCAGCAGAATAGTGAGTGCAGCTCTGGAGTATAATACAGGAGGTAACTCAGGATCAGTAATGTAATGTATGTACACTGTGACTGCACCAGCAGAATAGTGAGTGCAGCTCTGGAGTATAATACCGGAGGTAACTCAGGATCAGTAATATAATGTATGTACACAGTGACTGCACCAGCAGAATAGTGAGTGCAGCTCTGGAGTATAATACAGGATGTAACTCAGGATCAGTAATGTAATGTACATACACAGTGACTACAACAGCAGAATAGTGAGTGCAGCTCTGGAGTATAATGCAGGATGTAACTCAGGATCTGTAATGTAATGTATGTACACAGTGACTGCACCAGCAGAATAGTGAGTGCAGCTCTGGAGTATAATACAGGATGTAACTCAGGATCAGTAATGTAATGTATGTACACCGTGACTGCACCAGCATAATAGTGAGTGCAGCTCTGGAGTATAATACAGGATGTAACTCAGGATCAGTAATGTAATGTATGTACACCTTGACTGCACCAGCAGAATAGTGAGTGCAGCTCTGGGGTATAATACAGGAGGTAACTCAGGATCAGTAATGTAATGTATGTACACAGTGACTGCACCAGCAGAATAGAGAGTGCAGCTCTGGAGTATAATACAGGAGGTAACTCAGGATCAGTAATGTAATGTATGTACACAGTGACTGCACCAGCAGAATAGTGAGTGCAGCTCTGGAGTATAATACAGGAGGTAACTCAGGATCAGTAATGTAATGTATGTACACAGTGACTGCACCAGCAGAATAGTGAGTGCAGCTCTGGAGTATAATACAGGATGTAACTCAGGATCAGTAATGTAATGTATGTACACAGTGACTGCACCAGCAGAATAGTGAGTGCAGCTCTGGAGTATAATACAGGATGTAACTCAGGATCAGTAATGTAATCTATGTACACAGTGACTGCACCAGCAGAATAGTGAGTGCAGCTCTGGAGTATAATACAGGATGTAACTCAGGATCAGTAATGTAATGTATGTACACAGTGACTGCACCAGCAGAATAGTGAGTGCAGCTCTGGGGTATAATACAGGAGGTAACTCAGGATCAGTAATGTAATGTATGTACACAGTGACTGCACCAGCAGAATAGTGAGTGCAGCTCTGTAGTAAAATACAGGAGGTAACTCAGAATCAGTAATGTAATGTATATACACAGTGACTGCACCAGCAGAATAGTGAGTGCAGCTCTGGAGTATAATACAGGATGTAACTCAGGATCAGTAATGTAATGTATGTACACAGTGACTGCACCAGCAGAATAGTGAGTGCAGCTCTGGAGTATAATACAGGATGTAACTCAGGATCAGTAATGTAATGTATGTACACCGTGACTGCACCAGCAGAATAGTGAGTGCAGCTCTGGAGTATAATACAGGATGTAACTCAGGATCAGTAATGTAATGTATGTACACCGTGACTGCACCAGCAGAATAGTGAGTGCAGCTCTGGGGTATAATACAGGAGGTAACTCAGGATCAGTAATGTAATGTATGTACACAGTGACTGCACCAGCAGAATAGTGAGTGCAGCTCTGGAGTAAAATACAGGAGATAACTCAGGATCAGTAATGTAATGTATGTACAGAGTGACTGCACCAGCAGAATAGTGAGTGCAGCTCTGGAGTATAATACAGGAATGTAACTCAGGATCAGTAATGTAATGTATGTACACAGTGACTGCACCAGCAGAATAGTGAGTGCAGCTCTGGAGTATAATACAGGATGTAACTCAGGATCAGTAATGTAATGTATGTACACAGTGACTGCACCAGCATTATAGTGAGTGCAGCTCTGGAGTATAATACAGGATGTAACTCAGGATCAGTAATGTAATGTATGTACACAGTGACTGCACCAGCAGAATAGTGAGTGCAGCTCTGGGGTATAATGCAGGATGTAACTCAGGATCAGTAATGTAATGTATGTACACAGTGACTGCACCAGCAGAATAGTGAGTGCAGCTCTGGAGTATAATACAGGATGTAACTCAGGATCAGTAATGTAATATATGTACACAGTGACTGCACCAGCAGAATAGTGAGTGCAGCTCTGGAGTATAATACAGGAGGTAACTCAGGATCAGTAATGTAATGTATGTACACAGTGACTGCACCAGCAGAATAGTGAGTGCAGCTCTGGAGTATAATACAGGAATGTAACTCAGGATCAGTAATGTAATCTATGTACACAGTGACTGCACCAGCAGAATAGTGAGTGCAGCTCTGGAGTATAATACAGGATGTAACTCAGGATCAGTAATGTAATGTATGTACACAGTGACTGCACCAGCAGAATAGTGAGTGCAGCTCTGGAGTAAAATACAGGAGGTAACTCAGGATCAGTAATGTAATGTATGTACACAGTGACTGCACCAGCAGAATAGTGAGTGCAGCTCTGGAGTATAATACAGGAATGTAACTCAGGATCAGTAATGTAATGTATGTACACAGTGACTGCACCAGCAGAATAGTGAGTGCAGCTCTGGAGTATAATACAGGATGTAACTCAGGATCAGTAATGTAATGTATGTACACAGTGACTGCACCAGCAGAATAGTGAGTGCAGCTCTGGGGTATAATGCAGGATGTAACTCAGGATCAGTAATGTAATGTATGTACACAGTGACTGCACCAGCAGAATAGTGAGTGCAGCTCTGGGGTATAATACAGGAGGTAACTCAGGATCAGTAATGTAATGTATGTACACAGTGACTGCACCAGCAGAATAGTGAGTGCAGCTCTGGAGTATAATACAGGAGGTAACTCAGGATCAGTAATGTAATGTATATACACAGTGACTGCACCAGCAGAATAGTGAGTGCAGCTCTGGAGTATAATACAGGAGGTAACTCAGGATCAGTAATGTAATGTATGTACACAGTGACTGCACCAGCAGAATAGTGAGTGCAGCTCTGGAGTATAATACAGGATGTAACTCAGGATCATTAATGTAATGTATGCACACAGTGACTGCACCAGCAGAATAGTGAGTGCAGCTCTGGAGTATAATACAGGATGTAACTCAGGATCAGTAATGTAATGTATGTACACCGTGACTGCACCAGCAGAATAGTGAGTGCAGCTCTGGAGTATAATGCAGGATGTAACTCAGGATCAATAATGTAATGTATGTACACAGTGACTGCACCAGCAGAGTAGTGAGTGCAGCTCTGGGGTATAATACAGGAGGTAACTCAGGATCAGTAATGTAATGTATGTACACAGTGACTGCACCAGCAGAATAGTGAGTGCAGCTCTGGAGTATAATACAGCATGTAACTCAGGATCAGTAATGTAATCTATGTACACAGTGACTGCACCAGCAGAATAGTGAGTGCAGCTCTGGAGTATAATACAGGATGTAACTCAGGATCAGTAATGTAATGTATGTACACAGTGACTGCACCAGCAGAATAGTGAGTGCAGCTCTGGGGTAGAATACAGGAGGTAACTCAGGATCAGTAATGTAATGTATGTACACAGTGACTGCACCAGAAGAATAGTGAGTGCAGCTCTGGAGTAAAATACAGCAGGTAACTCAGGATCAGTAATGTAATGTATGTACACAGTGACTGCACCAGCAGAATAGTGAGTGCAGCTCTGTAGTAAAATACAGGAGGTAACTCAGAATCAGTAATGTAATGTATATACACAGTGACTGCACCAGCAGAATAGTGAGTGCAGCTCTGCAGTATAATACAGGATGTAACTCAGGATCAGTAATGTAATGTATGTACACAGTGACTGCACCAGCAGAATAGTGAGTGCAGCTCTGGAGTATAATACAGGATGTAACTCAGGATCAGTAATGTAATGTATGTACACCGTGACTGCACCAGCAGAATAGTGAGTGCAGCTCTGGAGTATAATACAGGATGTAACTCAGGATCAGTAATGTAATGTATGTACACCGTGACTGCACCAGCAGAATAGTGAGTGCAGCTCTGGGGTATAATACAGGAGGTAACTCAGGATCAGTAATGTAATGTATGTACACAGTGACTGCACCAGCAGAATAGTGAGTGCAGCTCTGGAGTAAAATACAGCAGGTAACTCAGGATCAGTAATGTAATGTATGTACACAGTGACTGCACCAGCAGAATAGTGAGTGCAGCTCTGGAGTATAATACAGGAATGTAACTCAGGATCAGTAATGTAATGTATGTACACAGTGACTGCACCAGCAGAATAGTGAGTGCAGCTCTGGAGTATAATACAGGATGTAACTCAGGATCAGTAATGTAATGTATGTACACAGTGACTGCACCAGCAGAATAGTGAGTGCAGCTCTGGAGTATAATACAGGAGGTAACTCAGGATCAGTAATGTAATGTATGTACACAGTGACTGCACCAGCAGAATAGTGAGTGCAGCTCTGGAGTATAATACAGGATGTAACTCAGGATCAGTAATGTAATGTATGTACACAGTGACTGCACCAGCAGAATAGTGAGTGCAGCTCTGGAGTATAATACAGGATGTAACTCAGGATCAGTAATGTAATGTATGTACACAGTGACTGCACCAGCAGAATAGTGAGTGCAGCTCTGGGGTATAATGCAGGATGTAACTCAGGATCAGTAATGTAATGTATGTACACAGTGACTGCACCAGCAGAATAGTGAGTGCAGCTCTGGGGTATAATGCAGGATGTAACTCAGGATCAGTAATGTAATGTATGTACACAGTGACTGCACCAGCAGAATAGTGAGTGCAGCTCTGGAGTATAATACAGGATGTAACTCAGGATCAGTAATGTAATATATGTACACAGTGACTGCACCAGCAGAATAGTGAGTGCAGCTCTGGAGTATAATACAGGAGGTAACTCAGGATCAGTAATGTAATGTATGTACACAGTGACTGCACCAGCAGAATAGTGAGTGCAGCTCTGGAGTATAATACAGGAATGTAACTCAGGATCAGTAATGTAATCTATGTACACAGTGACTGCACCAGCAGAATAGTGAGTGCAGCTCTGGAGTATAATACAGGATGTAACTCAGGATCAGTAATGTAATGTATGTACACAGTGACTGCACCAGCAGAATAGTGAGTGCAGCTCTGGAGTAAAATACAGGAGGTAACTCAGGATCAGTAATGTAATGTATGTACACAGTGACTGCACCAGCAGAATAGTGAGTGCAGCTCTGGAGTATAATACAGGAATGTAACTCAGGATCAGTAATGTAATGTATGTACACAGTGACTGCACCAGCAGAATAGTGAGTGCAGCTCTGGAGTATAATACAGGATGTAACTCAGGATCAGTAATGTAATGTATGTACACAGTGACTGCACCAGCAGAATAGTGAGTGCAGCTCTGGGGTATAATGCAGGATGTAACTCAGGATCAGTAATGTAATGTATGTACACAGTGACTGCACCAGCAGAATAGTGAGTGCAGCTCTGGGGTATAATACAGGAGGTAACTCAGGATCAGTAATGTAATGTATGTACACAGTGACTGCACCAGCAGAATAGTGAGTGCAGCTCTGGAGTATAATACAGGAGGTAACTCAGGATCAGTAATGTAATGTATATACACAGTGACTGCACCAGCAGAATAGTGAGTGCAGCTCTGGAGTATAATACAGGAGGTAACTCAGGATCAGTAATGTAATGTATGTACACAGTGACTGCACCAGCAGAATAGTGAGTGCAGCTCTGGAGTATAATACAGGATGTAACTCAGGATCATTAATGTAATGTATGCACACAGTGACTGCACCAGCAGAATAGTGAGTGCAGCTCTGGAGTATAATACAGGATGTAACTCAGGATCAGTAATGTAATGTATGTACACCGTGACTGCACCAGCAGAATAGTGAGTGCAGCTCTGGAGTATAATGCAGGATGTAACTCAGGATCAATAATGTAATGTATGTACACAGTGACTGCACCAGCAGAGTAGTGAGTGCAGCTCTGGGGTATAATACAGGAGGTAACTCAGGATCAGTAATGTAATGTATGTACACAGTGACTGCACCAGCAGAATAGTGAGTGCAGCTCTGGAGTATAATACAGCATGTAACTCAGGATCAGTAATGTAATCTATGTACACAGTGACTGCACCAGCAGAATAGTGAGTGCAGCTCTGGAGTATAATACAGGATGTAACTCAGGATCAGTAATGTAATGTATGTACACAGTGACTGCACCAGCAGAATAGTGAGTGCAGCTCTGGGGTAGAATACAGGAGGTAACTCAGGATCAGTAATGTAATGTATGTACACAGTGACTGCACCAGAAGAATAGTGAGTGCAGCTCTGGAGTAAAATACAGCAGGTAACTCAGGATCAGTAATGTAATGTATGTACACAGTGACTGCACCAGCAGAATAGTGAGTGCAGCTCTGTAGTAAAATACAGGAGGTAACTCAGAATCAGTAATGTAATGTATATACACAGTGACTGCACCAGCAGAATAGTGAGTGCAGCTCTGCAGTATAATACAGGATGTAACTCAGGATCAGTAATGTAATGTATGTACACAGTGACTGCACCAGCAGAATAGTGAGTGCAGCTCTGGAGTATAATACAGGATGTAACTCAGGATCAGTAATGTAATGTATGTACACCGTGACTGCACCAGCAGAATAGTGAGTGCAGCTCTGGAGTATAATACAGGATGTAACTCAGGATCAGTAATGTAATGTATGTACACCGTGACTGCACCAGCAGAATAGTGAGTGCAGCTCTGGGGTATAATACAGGAGGTAACTCAGGATCAGTAATGTAATGTATGTACACAGTGACTGCACCAGCAGAATAGTGAGTGCAGCTCTGGAGTAAAATACAGCAGGTAACTCAGGATCAGTAATGTAATGTATGTACACAGTGACTGCACCAGCAGAATAGTGAGTGCAGCTCTGGAGTATAATACAGGAATGTAACTCAGGATCAGTAATGTAATGTATGTACACAGTGACTGCACCAGCAGAATAGTGAGTGCAGCTCTGGAGTATAATACAGGATGTAACTCAGGATCAGTAATGTAATGTATGTACACAGTGACTGCACCAGCAGAATAGTGAGTGCAGCTCTGGAGTATAATACAGGAGGTAACTCAGGATCAGTAATGTAATGTATGTACACAGTGACTGCACCAGCAGAATAGTGAGTGCAGCTCTGGAGTATAATACAGGATGTAACTCAGGATCAGTAATGTAATGTATGTACACAGTGACTGCACCAGCAGAATAGTGAGTGCAGCTCTGGAGTATAATACAGGATGTAACTCAGGATCAGTAATGTAATGTATGTACACAGTGACTGCACCAGCAGAATAGTGAGTGCAGCTCTGGGGTATAATGCAGGATGTAACTCAGGATCAGTAATGTAATGTATGTACACAGTGACTGCACCAGCAGAATAGTGAATGCAGCTCTGGGGTATAATACAGGATGTAACTCAGGATCAGTAATGTAATGTATGTACACAGTGACTGCACCAGCAGAATAGTGAGTGCAGCTCTGGAGTATAATACAGGATGTAACTCAGGATCAGTAATGTAATGTATGTACACAGTGACTGCACCAGCAGAATAGTGAGTGCAGCTCTGGAGTATAATACAGGAGGTAACTCAGGATCAGTAATGTAATGTATGTACACAGTGACTGCACCAGCAGAATAGTGAGTGCAGCTCTGGAGTATAATACTGGAATATAACTCAGGATCAGTAATGTAATGTATCTACACAGTGACTGCACCAGCAGAATAGTGAGTGCAGCTCTGGGGTATAATGCAGGATGTAACTCAGGATCAGTAATGTAATGTATGTACACAGTGACTGCACCAGCAGAATAGTGAGTGCAGCTCTGGGGTATAATGCAGGATGTAACTCAGGATCAGTAATGTAATGTATGTACACAGTGACTGCACCAGCAGAATAGTGAGTGCAGCTCTGGGGTATAATACAGGATGTAACTCAGGATCAGTAATGTAATGTATGTACACAGTGACTGCACCAGCAGAATAGTGAGTGCAGCTCTGGAGTATAATACAGGATGTAACTCAGGATCAGTAATGTAATGTATGTACACAGTGACTGCACCAGCAGAATAGTGAGTGCAGCTCTGGAGTATAATACAGGATGTAACTCAGGATCAGTAATGTAATGTATGTACACAGTGACTGCACCAGCAGAATAGTGAGTGCAGCTCTGGAGTATAATACAGGATGTAACTCAGGATCAGTAATGTAATGTATGTACACAGTGACTGCACCAGCAGAATAGTGAGTGCAGCTCTGGGGTATAATGCAGGATGTAACTCAGGATCAGTAATGTAATGTATGTACACAGTGACTGCACCAGCAGAATAGTGAGTGCAGCTCTGGGGTATAATACAGGATGTAACTCAGGATCAGTAATGTAATGTATGTACACAGTGACTGCACCAGCAGAATAGTGAGTGCAGCTCTGGAGTATAATACAGGATGTAACTCAGGATCAGTAATGTAATGTATGTACACAGTGACTGCACCAGCAGAATAGTGAGTGCAGCTCTGGAGTATAATACAGGATGTAACTCAGGATCAGTAATGTAATGTATGTACACAGTGACTGCACCAGCAGAATAGTGAGTGCAGCTCTGGAGTATAATACAGGATGTAACTCAGGATCAGTAATGTAATGTATGTACACAGTGACTGCACCAGCAGAATAGTGAGTGCAGCTCTGGGGTATAATACAGGATGTAACTCAGGATCAGTAATGTAATGTATGTACACAGTGACTGCACCAGCAGAATAGTGAGTGCAGCTCTGGAGTATAATACAGGATGTAACTCAGGATCAGTAATGTAATGTATGTACACAGTGACTGCACCAGCAGAATAGTGAGTGCAGCTCTGGAGTATAATACAGGATGTAACTCAGGATCAGTAATGTAATATATGTACACAGTGACTGCACCAGCAGAATAGTGAGTGCAGCTCTGGGGTATAATACAGGATGTAACTCAGGATCAGTAATGTAATGTATGTACACAGTGACTGCGCCAGCAATAGTGAGTGCAGCTCTGGAGTATAATACTGGAATGTAACTCAGGATCAGTAATGTAATGTATGTACACAGTGACTGCACCAGCAGAATAGTGAGTGCAGCTCTGGAGTATAATACAGGATGTAACTTAGGATCAGTAATGTAATGTATGTACACAGTGACTGCACCAGCAGAATAGTGAGTGCAGCTCTGGGGTATAATGCAGGATGTAACTCAGGATCAGTAATGTAATGTATGTACACAGTGACTGCACCAGCAGAATAGTGAGTGCAGCTCTGGAGTATAATACAGGATGTAACTCAGGATCAGTAATGTAATGTATGTACACAGTGACTGCACCAGCAGAATAGTGAGTGCAGCTCTGGAGTATAATACAGGATGTAACTCAGGATCAGTAATGTAATGTATGTACACAGTGACTGCACCAGCAGAATAGTGAGTGCAGCTTTGGGGTATAATACAGGATGTAACTCAGGATCAGTAATGTAATGTATGTACACAGTGACTGCACCAGCAGAATAGTGAGTGCAGCTCTGGAGTATAATACAGGATGTAACTCAGGATCAGTAATGTAATGTATGTACACAGTGACTGCACCAGCAGAATAGTGAGTGCAGCTCTGGAGTATAATACAGGATGTAACTCAGGATCAGTAATGTAATATATGTACACAGTGACTGCACCAGCAGAATAGTGAGTGCAGCTCTGGAGTATAATACTGGAATGTAACTCAGGATCAGTAATGTAATGTATGTACACAGTGACTGCACCAGCAGAATAGTGAGTGCAGCTCTGGAGTATAATACAGGATGTAACTCAGGATCAGTAATGTAATGTATGTACACAGTGACTGCACCAGCAGAATAGTGAGTGCAGCTCTGGAGTATAATACAGGATGTAACTCAGGATCAGTAATGTAATGTATGTACACAGTGACTGCACCAGCAGAATAGTGAGTGCAGCTCTGGAGTATAATACAGGATGTAACTCAGGATCAGTAATGTAATGTATGTACACAGTGACTGCACCAGCAGAATAGTGAGTGCAGCTCTGGAGTATAATACAGGATGTAACTTAGGATCAGTAATGTAATGTATGTACACAGTGACTGCACCAGCAGAATAGTGAGTGCAGCTCTGGAGTATAATACAGGATGTAACTCAGGATCAGTAATGTAATGTATGTACACAGTGACTGCACCAGCAGAATAGTGAGTGCAGCTCTGGAGTATAATACAGGATGTAACTCAGGATCAGTAATGTAATGTATGTACACAGTGACTGCACCAGCAGAATAGTGAGTGCAGCTCTGGAGTATAATACAGGAATGTAACTCAGGATCAGTAATGTAATGTATGTACACAGTGACTGCACCAGCAGAATAGTGAGTGCAGCTCTGGGGTATAATGCAGGATGTAACTCAGGATCAGTAATGTAATGTATGTACACAGTGACTGCACCAGCAGAATAGTGAGTGCAGCTCTGGAGTATAATACAGGATGTAACTCAGGATCAGTAATGTAATGTATGTACACAGTGACTGCACCAGCAGAATAGTGAGTGCAGCTCTGGAGTATAATACAGGATGTAACTCAGGATCAGTAATGTAATGTATGTACACAGTGACTGCACCAGCAGAATAGTGAGTGCAGCTCTGGAGTATAATACAGGATGTAACTCAGGATCAGTAATGTAATGTATGTACACAGTGACTGCACCAGCAGAATAGTGAGTGCAGCTCTGGAGTATAATACAGGATGTAACTCAGGATCAGTAATGTAATGTATGTACACAGTGACTGCACCAGCAGAATAGTGAGTGCAGCTCTGGAGTATAATACAGGATGTAACTCAGGATCAGTAATGTAATATATGTACACAGTGACTGCACCAGCAGAATAGTGAGTGCAGCTCTGGAGTATAATACTGGAATGTAACTCAGGATCAGTAATGTAATGTATGTACACAGTGACTGCACCAGCAGAATAGTGAGTGCAGCTCTGGAGTATAATACAGGATGTAACTCAGGATCAGTAATGTAATGTATGTACACAGTGACTGCACCAGCAGAATAGTGAGTGCAGCTCTGGAGTATAATACAGGATGTAACTCAGGATCAGTAATGTAATATATGTACACAGTGACTGCACCAGCAGAATAGTGAGTGCAGCTCTGGAGTATAATACTGGAATGTAACTCAGGATCAGTAATGTAATGTATGTACACAGTGACTGCACCAGCAGAATAGTGAGTGCAGCTCTGGAGTATAATACAGGATGTAACTCAGGATCAGTAATGTAATGTATGTACACAGTGACTGCACCAGCAGAATAGTGAGTGCAGCTCTGGAGTATAATACAGGATGTAACTCAGGATCAGTAATGTAATGTATGTACACAGTGACTGCACCAGCAGAATAGTGAGTGCAGCTCTGGAGTATAATACAGGATGTAACTCAGGATCAGTAATGTAATGTATGTACACAGTGACTGCACCAGCAGAATAGTGAGTGCAGCTCTGGAGTATAATACAGGATGTAACTTAGGATCAGTAATGTAATGTATGTACACAGTGACTGCACCAGCAGAATAGTGAGTGCAGCTCTGGAGTATAATACAGGATGTAACTCAGGATCAGTAATGTAATGTATGTACACAGTGACTGCACCAGCAGAATAGTGAGTGCAGCTCTGGAGTATAATACAGGAGGTAACTCAGGATCAGTAATGTAATGTATGTACACAGTGACTGCACCAGCAGAATAGTGAGTGCAGCTCTGGAGTATAATACAGGAATGTAACTCAGGATCAGTAATGTAATGTATGTACACAGTGACTGCACCAGCAGAATAGTGAGTGCAGCTCTGGAGTATAATACAGGATGTAACTCAGGATCAGTAATGTAATGTATGTACACAGTGACTGCACCAGCAGAATAGTGAGTGCAGCTCTGGAGTATAATACAGGAATGTAACTCAGGATCAGTAATGTAATGTATGTACACAGTGACTGCACCAGCAGAATAGTGAGTGCAGCTCTGGAGTATAATACAGGATGTAACTTAGGATCAGTAATGTAATGTATGTACACAGTGACTGCACCAGCAGAATAGTGAGTGCAGCTCTGGAGTATAATACAGGATGTAACTCAGGATCAGTAATGTAATGTATGTACACAGTGACTGCACCAGCAGAATAGTGAGTGCAGCTCTGGAGTATAATACAGGATGTAACTCAGGATCAGTAATGTAATGTATGTACACAGTGACTGCACCAGCAGAATAGTGAGTGCAGCTCTGGAGTATAATACAGGAATGTAACTCAGGATCAGTAATGTAATGTATGTACACAGTGACTGCACCAGCAGAATAGTGAGTGCAGCTCTGGAGTATAATACAGGATGTAACTCAGGATTAGTAATGTAATGTATGTACACAGTGACTGCACCAGCAGAATAGTGAGTGCAGCTCTGGAGTATAATACAGGATGTAACTCAGGATCAGTAATGTAATGTATGTACACAGTGACTGCACCAGCAGAATAGTGAGTGCAGCTCTGGAGTATAATACAGGATGTAACTCAGGATCAGTAAAGTAATGTATGTACACAGTGACTGCACCAGCAGAATAGTGAGTGCAGCTCTGGAGTATAATACAGGATGTAACTCAGGATCAGTAATGTAATGTATGTACACAGTGACTGCACCAGCAGAATAGTGAGTGCAGCTCTGGAGTATAATACAGGATGTAACTCAGGATCAGTAATGTAATGTATGTACACAGTGACTGCACCAGCAGAATAGTGAGTGCAGCTCTGGAGTATAATACAGGATGTAACTCAGGATCAGTAATGTATGTACACAGTGACTGCACCAGCAGAATAGTGAGTGCAGCTCTGGAGTATAATACAGGATGTAACTCAGGATCAGTAATGTAATGTATGTACACAGTGACTGCACCAGCAGAATAGTGAGTGCAGCTCTGGAGTATAATACAGGAGGTAACTCAGGATCAGTAATGTAATGTATGTACACAGTGACTGCACCAGCAGAATAGTGAGTGCAGCTCTGGAGTATAATACAGGATGTAACTCAGGATCAGTAATGTAATGTATGTACACAGTGACTGCACCAGCAGAATAGTGAGTGCAGCTCTGGAGTATAATACAGGAATGTAACTCAGGATCAGTAATGTAATGTATGTACACAGTGACTGCACCAGCAGAATAGTGAGTGCAGCTCTGGAGTATAATACAGGATGTAACTCAGGATCAGTAATGTAATGTATGTACACAGTGACTGCACCAGCAGAATAGTGAGTGCAGCTCTGGAGTATAATACAGGATGTAACTCAGGATCAGTAATGTAATGTATGTACACAGTGACTGCACCAGCAGAATAGTGAGTGCAGCTCTGGAGTATAATACAGGATGTAACTCAGGATCAGTAATGTAATGTATGTACACAGTGACTGCACCAGCAGAATAGTGAGTGCAGCTCTGGAGTATAATACAGGAGGTAACTCAGGATCAGTAATGTAATGTATGTACACAGTGACTGCACCAGCAGAATAGTGAGTGCAGCTCTGGAGTATAATACAGGAGGTAACTCAGGATCAGTAATGTAATGTATGTACACAGTGACTGCACCAGCAGAATAGTGAGTGCAGCTCTGGAGTATAATACAGGAGGTAACTCAGGATCAGTAATGTATGTACACAGTGACTGCACCAGCAGAATAGTGAGTGCAACTCTGGAGTATAATACAGGATGTAACTCAGGATCAGTAATGTAATGTATGTACACAGTGACTGCACCAGCAGAATAGTGAGTGCAGCTCTGGGGTATAATACAGGATGTAACTCAGGATCAGTAATGTAATGTATGTACACAGTGACTGCACCAGCAGAATAGTGAGTGCAGCTCTGGAGTATAATACAGGAGGTAACTCAGGATCAGTAATGTAATGTATGTACACAGTGACTGCACCAGCAGAATAGTGAGTGCAGCTCTGGAGTATAATACAGGAGGTAACTCAGGATCAGTAATGTAATGTATGTACACAGTGACTGCACCAGCAGAATAGTGAGTGCAGCTCTGGAGTATAATACAGGAGGTAACTCAGGATCAGTAATGTAATGTATGTACACAGTGACTGCACCAGCAGAATAGTGAGTGCAGCTCTGGAGTATAATACAGGAGGTAACTCAGGATCAGTAATGTATGTACACAGTGACTGCACCAGCAGAATAGTGAGTGCAGCTCTGGAGTATAATACAGGATGTAACTCAGGATCAGTAATGTAATGTATGTACACAGTGACTGCACCAGCAGAATAGTGAGTGCAGCTCTGGAGTATAATACAGGATGTAACTCAGGATCAGTAATGTAATGTATGTACACAGTGACTGCACCAGCAGAATAGTGAGTGCAGCTCTGGAGTATAATATAGGATGTAACTCAGGATCAGTAATGTAATGTATGTACACAGAGACTGCACCAGCAGAATAGTGAGTGCAGCTCTGGAGTATAATACAGGAGGTAACTCAGGATCAGTAATGTAATGTATGTACACAGTGACTGCACCAGCAGAATAGTGAGTGCAGCTCTGGAGTATAATACAGGAGGTAACTCAGGATCAGTAATGTAATGTATGTACACAGTGACTGCACCAGCAGAATAGTGAGTGCAGCTCTGGAGTATAATACAGGAGGTAACTCAGGATCAGTAATGTAATGTATGTACACAGTGACTGCACAAGCAGAATAGTGAGTGCAGCTCTGGAGTATAATACAGGAGGTAACTCAGGATCAGTAATGTATGTACACAGTGACTGCACCAGCAGAATAGTGAGTGCAGCTCTGGAGTATAATACAGGATGTAACTCAGGATCAGTAATGTAATGTATGTACACAGTGACTGCACCAGCAGAATAGTGAGTGCAGCTCTGGGTATAATACAGGATGTAACTCAGGATCAGTAATGTAATGTATGTACACAGTGACTGCACCAGCAGAATAGTGAGTGCAGCTCTGGAGTATAATACAGGAGGTAACTCAGGATCAGTAATGTAATGTATGTACACAGTGACTGCACCCGCAGAATAGTGCGTGCAGCTCTGGAGTATAATACAGGATGTAACTCAGGATCAGTAATGTAATGTATGTACACAGTGACTGCACCAGCAGAATAGTGAGTGCAGCTCTGGAGTATAATACAGGATGTAACTCAGGATCAGTAATGTAATGTATGTACACAGTGACTGCACCAGCAGAATAGTGAGTGCAGCTCTGGGGTATAATACAGGATGTAACTCAGGATCAGTAATGTAATGTATGTACACAGTGACTGCACCAGCAGAATAGTGAGTGCAGCTCTGGAGTATAATACAGGAGGTAACTCAGGATCAGTAATGTAATGTATGTACACAGTGACTGCACCAGCAGAATAGTGAGTGCAGCTCTGGAGTATAATACAGGAGGTAACTCAGGATCAGTAATGTATGTACACAGTGACTGCACCAGCAGAATAGTGAGTGCAGCTCTGGAGTATAATACAGGATGTAACTCAGGATCAGTAATGTAATGTATGTACACTGTGACTGCACCAGCAGAGTAGTGAGTGCAGCTCTGGGGTATAATACAGGATGTAACTCAGGATCAGTAATGTAATGTATGTACACAGTGACTGCACCAGCAGAATAGTGAGTGCAGCTCTGGAGTATAATAAAGGAGGTAACTCAGGATCAGTAATGTAATGTATGTACACAGTGACTGCACCAGCAGAATAGTGAGTGCAGCTCTGGAGTATAATACAGGAGGTAACTCAGGATCAGTAATGTAATGTATGTACACAGTGACTGCACCAGCAGAATAGTGAGTGCAGCTCTGGAGTATAATACAGGAGGTAACTCAGGATCAGTAATGTATGTACACAGTGACTGCACCAGCAGAATAGTGAGTGCAGCTCTGGAGTATAATACAGGATGTAACTCAGGATCAGTAATGTAATGTATGTACACAGTGACTGCACCAGCAGAATAGTGAGTGCAGCTCTGGAGTATAATACAGGATGTAACTCAGGATCAGTAATGTAATGTATGTACACAGTGACTGCACCAGCAGAATAGTGAGTGCAGCTCTGGAGTATAATACAGGATGTAACTCAGGATCAGTAATGTAATGTATGTACACAGTGACTGCACCAGCAGAATAGTGAGTGCAGCTCTGGAGTATAATACAGGAGGTAACTCAGGATCAGTAATGTATGTACACAGTGACTGCACCAGCAGAATAGTGAGTGCAGCTCTGGAGTATAATACAGGAGGTAACTCAGGATCAGTAATGTAATGTATGTACACAGTGACTGCACCAGCAGAATAGTGAGTGCAGCTCTGGAGTATAATACAGGAGGTAACTCAGGATCAGTAATGTAATGTATGTACACAGTGACTGCACCAGCAGAATAGTGAGTGCAGCTCTGGAGTATAATACAGGAGGTAACTCAGGATCAGTAATGTATGTACACAGTGACTGCACCAGCAGAATAGTGAGTGCAGCTCTGGAGTATAATACAGGAGGTAACTCAGGATCAGTAATGTAATGTATATACACAGTGACTGCACCAGCAGAATAGTGAGTGCAGCTCTGGAGTATAATACAGGAGGTAACTCAGGATCAGTAATGTAATGTATGTACACAGTGACTGCACCAGCAGAATAGTGAGTGCAGCTCTGGAGTATAATACAGGATGTAACTCAGGATCAGTAATGTAATGTATGTACACAGTGACTGCACCAGCAGAATAGTGAGTGCAGCTCTGGAGTATAATACAGGATGTAACTCAGGATCAGTAATGTAATGTATGTACACAGTGACTGCACCAGCAGAATAGTGAGTGCAGCTCTGGAGTATAATACAGGAGGTAACTCAGGATCAGTAGTGTAATGTATGTACACAGTGACTGCACCATCAGGATAGTGAGTGCAGCTCTGGGGTATAATACAGGATGTAACTCAGGATCAGTAATGTAATGTATGTACACAGTGACTGCACCAGCAGAATAGTGAGTGCAGCTCTGGAGTATAATACAGGATGTAACTCAGGATCAGTAATGTAATGTATGTACACAGTGACTGCACCAGCAGAATAGTGAGTGCAGCTCTGGAGTATAATACAGGATGTAACTCAGGATCAGTAATGTAATGTATGTACACAGTGACTGCACCAGCAGAATAGTGAGTGCAGCTCTGGAGTATAATACAGGATGTAACTCAGGATCAGTAATGTAATGTATGTACAAAGTGTCTGCACCAGCAGAATAGTGAGTGCAGCTCTGGAGTATAATAAAGGAGGTAACTCAGGATCAGTAATGTAACGTATGTACACTGTGACTGCACCAGCAGAATAGTGAGTGCAGCTCTGTAGTGTAATACAGGATGTAACTCAGCATCAGTAATATAATGTATGTACACAGTGACTGCACCAGCAGAATAGTGAGTGCAGCTCTGGAGTATAATACAGGATGTAACTCAGGATCAGTAATGTAATGTATGTACACAGTGACTGCACCAGCAGAATAGTGAGTGCAGCTCTGGAGTATAATACAGGATGTAACTCAGGATCAGTAATGTAATGTATGTACACAGTGACTGCACCAGCAGAATAGTGAGTGCAGCTCTGGAGTATAATACAGGAGGTATCTCAGGATCAGTAATGTAATGTATGTACACAGTGACTGCACCAGCAGAATAGTGAGTGCAGCTCTGGAGTATAATACAGGATGTAACTCAGGATCAGTAATGTATGTACACAGTGACTGCACCGGCAGAATAGTGAGTGCAGCTCTGGAGTATAATACAGGATATAACTCAGGATCAGTAATGTAATGTATGTACACAGTGACTGCACCAGCACAATAGTGAGTGCAGCTCTGGAGTATAATACAGGATGTAACTCAGGATCAGTAATGTAATGTATGTACACAGTGACTGCACCAGCAGAATAGTGAGTGCAGCTCTGGGGTATAATGCAGGATGTAACTCAGGATCAGTAATGTAATGTAATACACAGTGACTGCACCAGCAGAATAGTGAGTGCAGCTCTGGAGTATAATACAGGATGTAACTCAGGATCAGTAATGTAATGTATGTACACAGTGACTGCACCAGCAGAATAGTGAGTGCAGCTCTGGGGTATAATACAGGATGTAACTCAGGATCAGTAATGTAATGTATGTACACAGTGACTGCACCAGCAGAATAGTGAGTGCAGCTCTGGAGTATAATACAGGAGGTAACTCAGGATCAGTAATGTAATGTATGTACACAGTGACTGCACCAGCAGAATAGTGAGTGCAGCTCTGGAGTATAATACAGGAGGTAACTCAGGATCAGTAATGTAATGTATGTACACAGTGACTGCACCAGCAGAATAGTGAGTGCAGCTCTGGGGTATAATACAGGATGTAACTCAGGATCAGTAATGTAATGTATGTACACAGTGACTGCACCAGCAGAATACTGAGTGCAGCTCTGGAGGATAATACAGGATGTAACTCAGGATCAGTAATGTAATGTATGTACACAGTGACTGCACCAGCAGAATAGTGAGTGCAGCTCTGGAGGATAATACAGGATGTAACTCAGGATCAGTAATGTAATGTATGTACACAGTGACTGCACCAGCAGAATAGTGAGTGCAGCTCTGGAGTATAATACAGGAGGTAATCAGGACTCAGTTAATTTAATGTATGTACACAGTGACTGCACCAGCAGAATAGTGAGTGCAGCTCTGGAGTATAATACAGGATGTAACTCAGGATCAGTAATGTAATGTATGTACACAGTGACTGCACCAGCAGAATAGTGAGTGCAGCTCTGGGGTATAATACAGGATGTAACTCAGGATCAGTAATGTAATGTATGTACACAGTGACTGCACCAGCAGAATAGTGAGTGCAGCTCTGGAGTATAATACAGGATGTAACTCAGGATCAGTAATGTAATGTATGTACACAGTGACTGCACCAGCAGAATAGTGAGTGCAGCTCTGGAGTATAATACAGGAGGT